>NC_132892.1:33870108-33970108 GCF_030463535.1 Salminus brasiliensis
TTATCTGCACCTGCGGCCTGCTTCAACCCATATTACAACTTGTCTATTCAGCAACTAAATGAGTTCTTTGATGAGTGAGTTGAAAGTGTGAATTGCTTTTGTACTGCACTGGCTGGACGAAACCCAGGCAACCTTATCCGGCCTAGATACAATCTATCTCTCCTCTGTCTGCACATATTCTTCCCCAGTCCTGCAGAATCATTGACTCTGCTACCAGAGTAGAAGATGAACTCAGTAGCTGCTTCATCGATTTGTAATTAGGAAATTGCAGTCATTTAACAGTTGAGGTCTGAAAGGCCAAGGAAACCTACAGGAAGATTGGTCATACTCTGGAGGGGTGGTGTACTGTTCTACTGTCTCCTGCACCAGTGTGACCTTAATGAAAGAGTCATCAGAAGACAATCTTCACTGCATCCTCCAAAGTTCAGTTTAGGGGTGCCAAACTTAACTGAAAGGGCCATATTAACCCCTTAACACAGTAAGGCTTGTATTGCTCAGTAACTACAGGGACTTCTGTCCCAGTACAAACTGTCTGGGCTTTCCTTTGGTAATAGAATAGTTTGTAATAACACTTTCAGCCCAGCAGCAAACCATTTTAAGGGGGTAATCTCAGCAAAGCTGTGCACCATAGAACATGTATGTTTTTATTTAATTTGTAAAAAAAAAAAAAACAGATCATGAAATATTACATTAATACTTTACATAATAAACATAATTCAAATATGTATTTATATCATAAAAGGCGCAATTAGCAACACACATCTGTTGAACCTATTTAAAGGTCCTCAGGTTGAAGGTATTTTAAACATACCTATTTGATTGAACTAGACACCTGGTGTCTTGTTCTGCCTGCTGCTCCTGCTGCATGTTCATTATTCTTGGGATAACTTTTGAGCTGCTGAGATCCTCAGGATGGAATGAAGGTAGCACGTATCGGAGGGGGCATGTGCTAATCCACCTTCACAAGTATGCTAATCCACCTTCACAAGATTCAAATGGGAGGGGACTATGAATGGTTTGGGTAATTGGTCAGTCCGGGATAAAGTCAGATAACATTTATAGAAGAGAAAATAATATTGCAGGCCACATTTGGGTGGTAGAAGAAAAAATGCGTTCAATTAATAGCCAGCAAAACTCTAAAGATGAACAGAAAATGAACTACCTCAAGCTTTTATTTCAAGGTTTTGCCATGGCCATCAACATCATCAAAAAACTAAACCTTTCCCTTGTCCCAACACAACTAACCCAACTAATCAACTAACAGCCGCTCAGTGAGTTAAAGAGGCTGTGTCTAAGCAGGGTGTAGTCAGGACTTGGGATATGAACAACTGACCTAGGAAGCTCCTGTTGCTGTCAACCCACAGGGGATCCAGCAGGGTGAGCTTTCTCGGTGTCTCATTTTTTTTCAACCTAAATGACCATTACTGGTCACTTTTGATTAACCTGAATTATTTACCATGTTTCTCTTTCAGCATTACTCACTGTTTTTATGTTACTATCATGACTAGCTAGGATTGCATAGGCATTGCTTTACCACCTCTTTCTTCAGGAACAAATAACCCAGTGCCCCCTTCCACCCTTAGTTGGCATCTATGAACCCATTCATCTGAAAATCTGATATTATGTTTAAGTGTTACAGTTTTGAACAGTGTCATTTCATACCTTTGCATCAACGCTTGCAACTGAGAAGGGCTGAAGGAGGCTGATGCAATAGGAAGAGACCTTTAAAAAAACTGCTATATACAAGTGTTGTGAATCATGCTAGAGACGAAGTGATTGGGGGGGGGGGGGGGGGGATTGAAAGGAAAGGCAAGAGGAAGTAGGTAGTGCTGTCACTTAGCATCTGCTAGAGAGCAATATAAAGAGAATTGGCTATGGTACGAGTCTGAACCAAATCATCAGCGACTCCAGAAAACACACTGGTTGGAATAGGTACAGCAATGAAGATCCTCCTCATCTTCATCACCACACTATACCTGAGCTCAGGTCAGACTCTCCAGTGTTCTTGTTTACATTCTTAATCTATTTTCAAGTGTGTCTTATGGTTCTTTTAGTCCTTCTGACAGAACATTTATGTTTAGCTGTTTAACCCTTGTATATAAATATGGTCCCACAGTCCGGTTCCTCTTATAACTACTCTCATAACTTACAGATTATCTCAAGAGTAGCTGTGGTATCATTCATAGTTAATCAGATCAGGGTTTTAGGATTGTTAACTGAATAACCAGGGATTATATGGTTTAAAAACACTATTTAAAATGGTATCACAAAGGAAACCATTGTGGCGTCTCTGAGATGCCACATTAGAACCACATTTGGTTCTCTTTTGCAGTAGATTCTAACCCTGGTCCTGGAGGACACCCTTTCCTGTATATTTTTGCGCCTACCCTCTAGCTAATCAGATGATTAACAAGCCCTTCCTGAGTTGAAGTGAAGTGTTAAACACACTAAAATGTGCAGGACAGAAGGTCCTCCAGGACCAGCGTTGGGAACCACTGCACTAGACACACTAAACAATAAAGGTGCTACAAAAGGTTCTTTGAGCAAGGCCATAGAAGAACCACTTTTGTTTGTGTAAAGAACTATTTTTGTAATAGAGAGAGTGACCATTAAATCGATAAACATCCTTTACATCAAGAGAAAGTTTTGGAGGGCCTTTTAAAGGTTTTTTAAAGGTTCACACTCACATATCTCTATGACAAACATGGTTCTTTATGTAACCAAAAGTGGTTCTTCTATGGCATCACCCAAAAAGACATTTTTAGCACCTTCAAGAGTGTAGAGCCATGTTTGAAAAGAGACATTTTAAGGGCTTAAAGAATCTACTTCCAAGACCATTATGTGGATGTACCATTAAATGTATTTTATTTGGGGGGGGGGGGACAAAATGGGTTCTTCTATGTCACATTCGCACAGAGCACTATTTCTATGATGCCCATGTTTTAGATCACATGACTAAAGGAGGAACTTCTTTTGAACTCTGCAGATCAAATGGACTGTGCTGAAGTGACTGGCTACAAAGGAGGAAGTGCCCTCTTCAACTGTAGATATGATTACCTGAAATACAAGAATCACACAAAGTACTTCTGCAAGCTAGAAAATAAAAGATGCACCGCCAAGATTCTTTCAAACACCACAGCAGATCCTGATGGAAAAATCTTCTTTATGAATGTAACTCCTGATATGCCTGGAATGTACAGTGTGATGATTAAAAACATTAGTCAGCAGGATGGTGGGACCTACAGATGTGGAGTGGAAAAGCAAGGAGCCCAGTTTACCGATGTGACACTGACAGTGAAAGAAGGTGATAGACTAGTACAGTCTGCATTTGCAGTGATTCCCTGAGATTGATTTACCCCAAAGCTTCATGAAGCATCCAACAGTGTGAGATGGTGAAAGGCAGCAGCTTTTTAATGTCACTCTTTCTTTGTTTTTTTTTCTGGCAGATGCTTGTTGTGGAAAGTTACTTTCACAGACAGCTCATCTAGGAGACAATGTTACCTTTACCTGCACATATCCAGAGGAGTATAAAAATTTCTTCAAGTATTTGTATAAAGTGACCGATCACAGCTTGTATGCTATTGTTTATACTCTTGGAGAATCTGCACAGAACGGGAGGATTTCTCTTTTTGACCATCCACAAAAAAACCTCTTCAACGTGAACATCAGTGATTTGATGAAGGAGGATGGAGGACTTTACATGTGTGGATTTCAGGGAACAAAGGATCGAAGTACAAATCCTTATTTTTCCCTTGTCAATGAAATCCATCTGGAAGTTAGCCATAAGTTTCGTAAGTTACCTGTACATTTCATGGAGGGTGGATGGAGGGTGAACTGTTGTCTGCATTCCCATGTGTTCAACATGAATTTGTCTCACCTGCCCCCAGCTTCTATAGCCATCATCGTCGCTGTGATTGTCTGTGTGGTTCTGCTGTTGATTGGAGGACTTATGCTGATCTTCTACAAACTCAGACACAGGAAGACACAAGGTACTGTTTATAAGCACGCATACGCTGTGTTGGCCTTCTAGAGGCCGGCGAGGGTTTGGTGTCAAATTGTGGTTCATTATAGAGTAATTGAATCATACTTCTTTACAGTGGTGATGAATTAAACCAGACTTCTCCATGGCAACACTTTTTTCCTATGTCTACAGTAATTTTATTAACTATCCAAACCTACCAGTAAACCCACATGTGTCTACTGGGACTATTATATGTATCCTTCCACCATGAGTGAATTTTAAAAACAGGTTTTTAGACCTGAAATCTTTGGTTAAACAGAGATGCAGTGTAAAAATTCAAAGTGGGAGCTTTTAGGGGTAATCAACTTCTCAGTCTGGTTTTATTCACCTCCACTGACCTGGTTCACATTTCTCTTGAATAGACAATTTCAACCTAAATGATTCTCATCTTAATTATTTAATTCTTGAGGAAAATATATATAAAAATGGTCACATGATCATATGTGTTCTATAGATTCTACTTCCTCTTCAACAAACAGAAGAAACTCAGCAAATGATGATGAGGTTAGTGAATGAATGTGTTATGTGGGTAATGTATTTCTAAATGGGTTGACCAAATAATCAAATAACTTTTCTACTTAGACTTGTACCCTAAAGACTAGACACTGGGACTCTGGGACAATATTTTACTTAGATGTGCCCCCCCGCCCCACCCCCAATACTGGAGCTTGTACATATACTCACTCCTCCAAACCTCAAGACTTGGACTCAAATCTAAGATTTGCACCCCATAAATTTTACATTCTGCTTAGACTTACACCCCAGACATTAATAACGCGAAATCAAATCCTAGAGACTCAAGGCTGATCTTGGACTCACACCCTAAAGAACTGAAATTCTACTCGCATCCCAGAGACTTAAGACTCAACTTAGATTGACACTTGAGAAATTCCAGACTCAGACCCAGGCCACAGAGACTCAAGATTCCACTCAGACTCTCACTTAAGAAACTTGAGACTTGGACTTGAACCCCAGAGATTTGAGATTCTACTTATATTCTCATCTCAGAAACTTGAGACCCGACTTGGACACATGACCAAGACCCAGACTCAAGATTTGACTCACTTGCATTCAAGAAACTGTACTTTGGACCTAAACTACAGGGACTTAAGTCAGTCGTGTAGAAAGGCAAGACTTTGCTTCAAAGCCTTGAGACTCGAGACTCAACTTAAAGTACCGACTTATCGGTAGCACAGTTGAATTTAAAAGAATAACCAAAACAATCTTTCTCTCAACCCCCTCCTCCTCCCCAGGATCATCATGGACTCTATTATGAGGAGATTCAGGACACACAGCCGTCTAGTACTACAGTTTATGCCACCACCCAGAATCCAATGTTTCCATCCACCACTCAAACAGCTGCTGTCAGAACTACAGAGCCACCCACAGATGGAGATTTCTACTCCATGGCACAGCTTTCCAACCCAGAGACAGAGTCGTCTGCAGAATATGCCAGTGTGGACCACCATACATAATGGTCCATATAATATGTATGATGGCATCCAGCCCTTGGCCGGGGTCATGAGCAATCAGTGTCTGTCCATGATGGAGAGAAATGTAAGATATGCATACCTGTAAACCTTAATAAACATTTGATTACCAACAAAGGACCTGCTGCTAAGGTCTGCAGAGGTCTTGTGGAGTCCATGCCTCGACTGGTCACAGCTGTTTTGGCAGCATGATGGAGTGGTTTTAATGTTATGGCTGATTACATATTGGTAAAGAAATGATTATTAAGGTGTGTGGGTTATTCGAACTAATTATTAATAATGTTCAATAAAATGTTGATAACACTGGTGTATGGTGAATTACATGCAGGTTCTCTATTATAGCTTATGATGCAACATTTGCACTAGCTTTGTACTGGTTATTATGATGATGATGATGATGATGATGATGATGATTATGATTATTATTATTATTATTATTATTATTATTATTATATAATTTATATTATTATTTTCACACAAAAAGTCTCAGATAATTGCCAGCAAGCTTGAGTATAATGAAAATAATAAAATAATGTTCAATACTATTAAATATAATAATAATATAATAATAAAAAAATATAAATTAAAATATAATAAAACTATAGTTATAAGTAAATGAGACCTGAATTCTGTGTATGCATATTTTTGCTATAGGCCGTGTTGTGTAAGAATTGGTTTGTCTTGCTCCTGGGCTCCCCCTACAGGTGTGGAGTGTAATTCACTTTTACTCCACTGTCGCAAATTCAAATCTCACATTAAGCGCCCCCTCATGCACAGCTATGCACATGCCTTTCTGGGCAAGCAAAGAGCTCCAGAAACAGCAACTGTAGGTGAAGTGGACTGAGGCGGTAGAGTAATACTACAGGATTTTACACTAATATGACTCTATGGGTTCTGCAGCATTACACAGCAGTCCTGGAGAGAGGTTCTCCTCCTGCAGCTCCACCACCAAAGCTCCATTGTGCAGTAGCAGCAGTGCTCCGGCCCGGAGTGGGAATGACAGAGACGCCGTTCTCCCCCTGTTCCAGTCTGTGGAGCATCAGCATGATCCTGAAGCTGCTGGTTTAAGGTAGAACACTACATAACATTGCTTTAAAGACTTGATGAGCTCACAAGTTTCTGTTCTGCAATTGGGTTCCTGATCATATCATATAGCTGGAGCATATTTACAGATGCATTACGAGACTCTCTGAGGGCTCTGTGTGTTACGACACAGCATGTTACTCAACTGCTCCTTTTTTATATAGCTGCTTTTCTAGAATTTCACAATATCCCCTCCCCAACGCCTGACTCCTCCTTGCAGGACTAAGTACAAGGAGTTAAAACACACACACACACCCCATTTGTAAACTTTGTACTTTATGACTGAAATGTGAGCTTTCGCCTCATAGGAGTTTCAGGCAGAAATCTAGAGTGTTTGGTAAGACAATGGTGCCTCAGAAAGGCAAATCTGTCTCACTCTTGTTATGGATATTGGTATGATATTAGAAGATGAATTTACTTAAAGAGAGAATATGGAAATATAAGTGTCTCTTTAGAAATCTGCCATAGAATGGAAAAGGAGATCCTCGAGGAAACTGAGCATGACCCCAGTACAGGTAGGCTGAGAGCAGATCTTGTGTAGAACATGTTAATTATGCTTCTCTATACTTTTAAACAGTGAAGGTGCTTTGAATGGTTCCTAATGCAATGCTATTGAAGAACAATTTTGGTTCCATAAAGATCTTTCCATAAAGATCTTTTAGAAAATTAGTTTATAAAGAATCCAGAAGTGGTTGTTATATGGCATTGTTCAAAGAACCCTTTGTAGCACCTTTGTTTTTTTATAAGATTGAGGGTTAAAACATACTTTTACAATATTTCTAAATCAACATTTGAGGTTTTATGAGCATGTCGTATCTGAGAACCATGCTTCATACCTGTGTTACAAATTGAACACATTCAGTTCTCTTGGGTTTTAAAGCCTCCTATATCAATACAACCATGTTTTATTTAATTCCCAAAACATCATATGTCACATTGTTACTATGGTTACTGCTCTTCATAAATATTCACATATTGCTATTCAGATACTATATGTTATTCAATGCTAAGACGTGTCTTTTGATGTCTCGATCTACAATTGCATGCAGAACCTGATCAAAATGTCTCTTACATTATAAGCAAGATAAGTTTATTTGTATTTTTTGTACAATTTTAACCCCTTAAAAGCATTTCCTGCCAAAAGGATAACAGTGTTATTACAAACTTCGATTACCAATAAGAATAGCTTCAATAAGAATAGCCCCACCAGTATATATATATTTTTAGAAAAAAAAAATGAGCTCAGATGGATTTGCCTAATTAAAAGGTGATGCAAATTTTAAAAATTTATAACAACTCCTATTTGAAATCAGGTTCCACAGCTGTTCAGCCTGGCTGTGTGCAGAGCTCGATCTGGGCGAAGTCAGGGGGAACTGTGAATGCTCCATCACTGATCAGCAGTCATTTCTCAGCCCCAGTCATCTTTAACTTCAACACCAGTGCTGAAGACTTAGGTACGATACCTCTAACTATACTTGCACTAATGTAAGAGTATGATGATATTATTATTATTATTATTATTATTATTATTATTATTAATAGTGATGTAAAGTTGCTAATGACAGTATAATATGTGTTTAAGTCTTCTTTTTTTATTTTAGAAAAACAGCCTTCAGTGGTATGCGATGGTAAGTGGTCTTAATCCTGGTTTCTTTCTGTAAAACTCTTCATATGCCTCACCATCACTAAAATAAAAATAAAAAGTGTCTTTAATGAGAATATGAATATGTAAGACAGAATGTATTTTTCTTGTGAAGCTAATCACCATATAATACATGTTAAAAGCTTTGATGACATATATTTTATTTCAAGGAATTATTTTAAATAGAGGATTACTGCATATTACAGTTATGTTACATTATGTTACATTATATTATATATCAAATTCAAATGATATAGGTATTAATAATGAAATATTACATACACATTTATAAAATGTGTTATTACTAAAAATATTAACAGCAATATTTAATTAAATATGACCACAATATGATGTGATGCCCAGCTGTATTATTTTACACCATTTATGGCTTTTGCAACACAATGTTTTCTGTGTTAACTAAAATGCTTTGTTCTATTAAGAAAACAAAACAAGGTCGAGAACATGGGGTCAGCTACATGACTGGGTCTGGGACCAGTGAATTATGAGTATGGGCTTTGTGGATAAGCAACTCACTACACAAGACTATGGATTTTTATCTCAGGGGTTTTATGTCAGGACTGTCAAATTTCAGCCTAAATTCTGATAAGGGTTCATTTCAAGACCAGATAAGGGCACCATGCTACAACAGTCCTTGAGCAAGACTCTATATTCTCCTTCTTGTGAAACATGATTCACATATAAGTCGCTCTGGATAAGAGCATCAGATAACTGCTGTAAATGTCCCTGACAGTAATGTCCTGTGCTGTTTTTTCAGAGTCAAGAAAGCAAGTGCTTCGTGAAAAACTGATGTTGTGCACAAGACAGCTCTGCACCACGGTCTATGAAGGGACATCTGATGGAGGGAGCAGCATAGCCTTGGCTGACATCTACACAGAGCTCTATATTGTGGAAGGTCATACTGGGGGAGTCAGCAATCAGCATGAAGTATGGCAGATTGAAGCGTTGTCAAGGGCCATTGCTGCAGACACTCCAGTTGAGTTCAGCGACATTTTCAAAGAGTGTTCAGACTCACTGAAACAGAGAACGGTGCTGACCCTGGGGATCGCAGGGGTAGGAAAGACAGTGTCCATTCAGAAGTTCGCCCTGGAATGGGCGGAAGGAAAAACCAATGAGGACATAGACTTTGTGTTCCTGATGTCATTCAGAGATTTGAATCCCATTATGGAGGAGCACTACAGCCTCTACACGTTACTGTGTTACTTTTACCACCAGCTAGATTTGAAGACAGAGGATGTAGAGGCCCTGGGTGGTCTTAACGTCTTGTTCGTTTTTGATGGTCTTGACGAAAGCCGCCTCGCTCTGAACTTTACAAGCAATAAAATGGTGTGTGATGTGACAGAGATGTCATCTGTTGACCTTCTGATTGTCAATCTAATCATTGGAAACATGCTCCCATCTGCTCGCATTTGGATAACCTCACGGCCAGCTGCAGCCCATCAAGTACCCAGTAAGCACATTGATCTCGTGACAGAGGTGCGAGGGTTCAATGATGACCAGAAGGAGGAGTACTTCAGGAAGAGGGTCAGCAATCAAGAACAAGCCAGCAAAATCATCTCCCACATTAAGAAGTCCAAGAGCCTTTACATCATGTGCCACATCCCTGTCTTCTGTTGGATATCTGCAACTGTGCTTCAGCTAATGTTAGATGATGAAAAATATGGAGAAGATGACCAACAACAAGAAGAAGTGCCCACAACTCTCACAGGGATGTACACAAACTTTATGCTCTACCAGATTGACCTGAAACTTCAAAAGTACCCTGGAAGGTATCAGAAAAAGTCGCAGGAATACGTCGATTATTCTGAGGAAATTCTGAGGCTAGCAGAGCTCGCATACAAGAACCTCCTGAGGGAAAAATTCATATTCTTTGAAAAAGATCTGCAAGAGTGTGGCATCAATGTTCAAGCTGCTTCAGTGTATTCTGGGATGTTCACTGAGATTTTCAGAAAGGAGAAAATGTTGTTCAAGTCCAAGGCTTATAGCTTTGTGCATTTGAGCATCCAGGAGTATCTTGCTGCCTTGTTTGTATATTACTTTTACAGTACAGCGAGGACCAATCTTCTCCATGAAAACACAGCTGACAAACTGAAATGGAGAGTGAAAAACAACCTCTATGATCTTCACAAATCTGCCATCAACAAGAGTTTACAGAGTGAGTCCGGACACCTCGACCTCTTCCTCCGCTTCCTTCTTGGAATCTCAATGGAGTCCGGTCACACCCTTCTGGTAAACATCTTTCCACAGCTGAGCTTGACGGAAGGAGTCGAGAAAACAGTTAAGTTTATCAAGGACAAGATCAGAAAGAAGATCTCACCAGAGAGGAGCATCAACCTTCTCCACTGCCTGAATGAGATGAATGACACCTCTTTAGTGGAGGAGATTAGGAGCTACGTGAGATCGAGGTCAGATCATCAGCTCACCCCTCCAGAGTGCTCTGCTCTAGTTTACCTACTCTTGATGTCAACGGATGATCTTGATGAATTTGACTTGAGGAAATATCTGAAGTCAGATGAGGGTCTGCGGAGAACTATACCACTGGTAGTTGCCTCTAAAAGAGCTTTGTAAGTTTTGTACCTCATACTCTTTATGCTTTGGATCATGGATGAATTGATGAAATGCTTGTACCACATTTTTTGATTTTCCTTTGTGTCTTTCTAGGCTCAATGACTGTAATCTAACCAAGCAGAGCTGTGCAATTCTGGCCAGTGCCCTCAGCTCCAGAATGTCATGCTTAATTGAGCTAGACCTGAGTAACAATGATCTGCAAGATGCTGGAATATCATTGCTAGCTCAGGGGCTTAAGAGTCTGCACTGTAAGCTTCAGCAACTCAAGTAAGTACTGCTGAGGCAATCAGGGTTGGTCCTTGCTTCCACAGTTTGGTTCTAATCCAATTAAAGTTGCAGTTTCATCATTACTCAATTCAGGGCATTTCGCATTTGCGTGTTTGCATAATATCCAAATATTTCTGTAGCTTTTGGTTAAAATTGGTTAAAAAAAGTTAAAATATAGGTAAAAAGATGCAATTATGCAATCCAAGACTATTGTTGGATTAGAAAACTAAAAATTATGATCTAATAATGAACAAACGTAATTCATATTCGAAAGACAAAATACAAGATATATTGGGATATGATTCTGAATTTATTTCCTCTGTACAAGTGATCTGAATTGGCAATGCTGGTATTTTTTCGACATTTTAAACCTTTGACATCATCTATTTGCCTTATTCATAGTCACCTAGCATACATATTTATGTTAAATACATACAAAATCACCAAATGAGGAATGTACGTATGCTGACTATGGCATCTTCATGTATAGCATTACTATGTATATATACAGTATATACCATAAACCGCGTATCTCTAAACTACCCCTTTCAACAGACCAAGGCAAACTGAAACACAGGGGGTATAAACAGACAGAGACCAACAAGGCACACCTGAACAGAGTTAACAAGAAAGGAAGGCTATGATGGAGAACACCTGGAAGACCAGAGACAGACTAGAAAAGGGACAGAACAGTGCCGAACCATGACAGGTATAGTGAGTAGTGTTGTGCTCTATTGCTAATCCTACATACACGTCATTTCCATCAGGTTGTGTCGGTGCCTGATAACAGAGAAGGGCTGTTCGTCTCTGGCCGCTGCTCTAAGTTCCACCATCTCAAAGCTCAAAAAGCTGGACGTCAGTTACAACCACACAGGACATAAAGGAATGAAGAGGATCTTTAACGTAATAGAAAATCCAAGTTATGAACTAGAGGAGCTGAAGTAAGTAAAGAATATAACCTGACTGATCTCGAGGAACTTACCAACTATCAATGGTTTTGTTCTTCTTATCACTAAATAAAATATATTATGCATATATTACTATAATACAATACATAATATTGAGTCCACAGTGTTGGCACTGCCCACAAATACAGTGTCTTTCCTCTATCCAGGGCAGACCTTTTTGGTAAATTTGAGATGAGGACCAGATTATTGCGCTGTAAGTATTTATTCTCATTTTTCAAACTGGCCAGCCATGAAGCATAAATCATCTGTAAAGTTCTGGACAGGATCTGATCACCACTGTCATATAGATGCTGTATTATGACCACGATCATCTAAAACTTTTCTGACAGACTTTTTTTATTCATGATTTTGATCTTCCTGATACATAGTAACTTTTATTTCTTTGAGGGAGTGATATTAGAAACCAGAAATGAAAATACAGCCTTTTTTATTTACTATCCAAACCCACCCATGAATCTCTACGTTTCTTTTGACTTTTATATGGAATATTTATGGAAGTGAAATTTCGGCTAGGGCGGCATTTTCTGAGGGAGCTTTAACAAGCGTGGTTTCCAGTCTGTTGGCCACAGCCCCACCCAGTGGACTATGCTGGTACTGCTAGTGGGCCAAGATATAGACAATTTAAAGATATTTAAGCCAATCTAAAATATTTAATTGAATTATTATTGTGATCATTTAAACATATTGCATATTTAGATGAGCTTGTTTATTGAATGGAATTCAACCATTTTGAAAGGATATATATAAATGTATACAAACTGGAAGGTTTTTGGTTATTGTTTGGTAATTGTGTAAGTATACAGTCAAGCAAAATGTGATAAAGTATTAGATTATATTTCTTAGCATTTTCTTAGCAACAATTTCTCTAGAATTTAATGACTGTGACTAAACTTAAACCATTGAAAAATGTGAAATTAAAAATTCTGCTTTAAGAAACAGAAATAGATGTTGTATACATACTTCAGCAGTAGCAGGGAGATGTAATTTCAGTTATAATTCCCATATCCTATATCTCACATTAAGAGCCAGAACTTTAACAAGAGCTGTATTTTAATGTAACTGTATGTCCGTCTGCAGATATATGTTATCTCTCTCTGGACCCCAATACTGCTCATCGATCTCTTTGTCTGTGGGATTATGACAGGACAGTGTCTTGGAGTTTAAAGGAGAACCCCTACCCTGACCATCCAGACAGATTCCAGACGTGGAAGCAAGTAATGTGTCGAGAAGCTCTATCTGGGCAGCATTACTGGGAGGCTAAATGGGGAGGGAGTGTGTTCGGGGTGAATATAGGGGTCACGTATAGAACGATCAGCAGGACTGGAGAGGCAAATGTCTGCTTGGCAGGACACAATGACAAATCCTGGAGTGTACACTGCTCCAACTACAGCTACTGTGCTTTACACGGGGGTAAGAAAATAGACCTCCGAAAAACACCGGACAACAATTTCAATTCTGAGAGCATAGCGGTGTATCTGGACTGGCCGGCTGGCACTCTGTCCTACTACAGGGTCAAAACCAATGCACTGATCCACATATACACGTTTCACGCCAACTTTACAGAGCCTGTCTACCCTGTGTTCAGACTGATACATCACGCTGCCACAGTGTCCCTGTAACTGAATATCCATTGCAGACTGGTTTTCTGAGTGGACAATCCAACTTTCAGCCTGAGAAGTCCAAGTCTAACTTAATCCCATCCTTTAAAAACATCCTAATAATTGAAAATAGAATGATAGTGGTACAGATATAAAACCTTGTATCTCCAAAATGGCAACTTTACAGGAAAAAACTTCCTAACTTCCAGTGGAAGAAGTAAAAATGTGAAAATATTTTAATTAATTTTGTAATTAAGTAATTTTGGAGCATTTCTATTGGTCCATTCTTTATGAAATTCTGATATAATATAAAGAACCACTTTTTTTACATTATGAAGAGAAGTGAAAAAAGGTTTTGCTCTGACAGCAACAATATACTGTATTCGTAGTATGTATGAGCCTACATGTAACTTGAATTCTGAATGACCAATATATTTATTTTCAGTTTGATGGGAAAAATTTTGGAATACATTTTTCAATAAAATAAATTTTACTTTCTTGTTTTTTACATATATTCTATGCCAAAGTATATTCTATACTTTATACCTTAATTCTGTATGTGTCTGATGATTGTAGGAAACATATCATATTTAAAAATACAAATTTCCCCCATTTATAAGCAGTATACACTCCAGTATACACCTGTACACCTACTCACTCATGTGACTAATAAGCCAAACCAGTACACAACCCTAAACACTTTCATTAAAATGAATAGTTGATAGTACCACAAATATATATATACACTAAATCAAATGTAAAAAAAAGCAATATAAATATAACAGTGGTCAACAGAATAATATGTCATATTCAAATGTTTTGGCACCCCTATTTTCTAAATGTAACCGAGGCAATAAAAAGCCTCTTTCACTCGCACTGACACCTTTTTGGACCTTTGTACATTTGAACACTTGGCATTAACTCCTGCTTATCAGTTAGTTGTTTAATTACTACTACACCTGTGAAAATGACAAGCCTATGTAAAATATGGCTATAATTACTGAAGAGATAATGCAATATTTTTTCAATCCTTCATGTAAAGCTAAAACATATTTGTCATACCCATATTCATATTCCAATCCACTAAGGTGAAGCACAGATGCAACATTACACAATATTTTCCACTGTCCAAATACTTTGTACCTTACTTTTAACCTCTGATGCAGTGCAAATAGTATCCAGTGCAGCCATTGGTTTTCTTTTGAGTCATGTTCCCTCTTTTCAGTTCCTCGGTTCTAACACTGGCATTTTCAGTTTGCTCATTGCTGGATTTCTATAAAAAAAATAAAAATCTGTGAATTTACTTCAGTTTACTTTAATAATGCAAGATTAGCATAAGTCTGTTCTGGATTTAACATTGCTTACATATAGTGCATATTCATTAATAGTGCTTTTCTAAATGTAACCGAGGCAATACACCCCCAACAGGTAACTTAAATATGACATTTTTCTGCACACTTTAGACACAATTTCTATTTATTTACCAAATTTGACAGAATGGAAAAAAAAACATTATGTTTGCGCATGTCAAATTATTTAAGATTTTATTTGTACCAATATTTTGTGCATGACACACTCTGTTAAGAGTGTGACCTATTTTCACTTACATCAACTATTCTTCATGTAATAATGTAATTTGAGAAGGGCTGGCCAAACCTTTGCACACGACTAGAGAGATAAAACCTGAAATGGTTATTTGCACAGTGGAAACCTTTGTTTTACTGCTGAAGAGCACTGTAGAGACTTCCTCTCTTATCTGATCTAGAAACTGACGTAACACACTCCCACATTTTATACATGTGACGTTGGACTGTCAAGTTTGAAAGTGCTCTCATTAGGAACCTGAGGAAGTGTGCGTTGTTTGCTGTGGTTTCTGATGATACGCTTTGGTTATTGCCTGTAAGTTTCTTTCAGAGGGAGGTAAACACTCTGGACCCCTCAGGACCATGCTTTCAGGTGGTGAGTACACGGGTCACTGTTCAGAAACACAGACTGCAATAACTACCTTCTTGTTCCCTTTCGAAACTCTCTTCCTGTTTTACTGCAGCTGGATCTCCACCCGTATGACTGTGTATAAGCCACTGTAAGGTCATTTCAAAGGGTTTTAGAATAAAATGCAGTTTGAAATGGTTTACAGGAAGCGTGGCTGGTCAGCCCTTGCTTTCTGATTATATGGTGTGGTGTTGGGGTCTGTAGTGCTTCGTGTTTGTGCAGACTTGTCAGTGAATGTTTACATTTCTATGTCCTGTACAGTTATTTATTGCAGTGCTAAAGCAGGCGCTGCTACAAAGCTGCTACACTCGAGATTGTGTTTTCGTAACATGCTTTATTGTGTTTTAATGGTAACTCAGTTAGAGAAGGTTAGCTTGGTTAGCTTAAGTGTGTATAAGTGAGCATGTGTGTAAGTATTCAAACTCAGACTCAAAAGTGATTGGACAAACTAAAATAATGATCATTTATTGAGGTCAATGACTGCCTGAAGTCTCAATCTCATGGGCATCACCAAATGAGTTCCCCCCCTTCATATGCTTTGCTGCTTTCAGCTGCTGTTTGTTAGTTGTTCTTTCTGTTTCAGTTTCTTCAGTAAAAGAAAACCAGCTCAGTTGGGTTGAGGTCAGGTGACTAAAGCTTTTCAGAGACTTTTCTCAAGACTGTTCTTGACTTGATTAGAGAGAGAAGAGAAGAATCCTGCGATCATCATATTGTCTTTTATGGCCTATGTTTTTATTTTATTTTACTGGGTGTTACTGGGATCACCAGTGCACTCCTTAAATTTTAATGAATGAACCAGATTGTTGATTTAGCCTTTTTCTAAAGTTTCTGCTCTCTCTGATAGGTTTGTTTTTTTTCAATGACAACCCCTTTCACTGACACCTTTTTGGACCTTTGTACATTTAAACACTTGGAATTAACTCCTGCTTATCAGTTAGTTGTTCAATTACTACTCAGCCTGTGAAAAATGATGAGCCTATGTAAAATATAGCTATAATTACTGAAGAGATATGCAATATTTGTTAAATCCTTCATTAAAAGCTAAAACATATTTGCCATATCCATATTCATATTCCAATCCACTGAGGTGAAGCACAGATGCAACATTAAAAAATATTTGCCACTGTCCAAATACTTATGGTACCTTACTTTTAACCAGCTCAGTTTCCTTTTGAGTCCCGTTTCCTCTTCTCGGTTGCTCCTAGGTGGAGTTTCTAACACTGGCACTTTCAGTTTGCTCACTAAAGCTGGATTTCTGTTATAGTGCTTTTAATTCAGGTCAGGACTGGGCCACTGTAGGACCATTTTGGCTTTAGAGTCACTCAAATACAGCTTTATCTTTATGCTAGGAATCACTGTCCAACCCTGTATACTATAAAAGTACAGCAAAAATTTATATACTCTAGTTCTGGAGCCCAACTGTGCCACACCATTCACTGCTGTACCACTACTAGCACATTAGTCAAACTCTTGAAGAGGTGCATCAATGTAACAAATTCATGTAACTGTACAGTTTAGGGGCACATTGAGCACTGGAGCCTCTATTAATTCACATCTCTTTCCTCAGTGAGCGAAAGTTGGCCAGAGCTGTTACTAGCTTGTCTGGTGATTGTTCTTTCTATTTTGTTATGGAGAATGAGACACTTGACACGGACCAAAGACTCTCAAGTCATTGAAGGTAATGTGGTTTTTCACTTTGCAGAAATTGCCAGGTTAACTTCAGCTTCCATTATGTAAAACGTTTCAAAATAGTAGAAGCAAACATTCTCATTAATGACACATTCTAATGAAATGGCATAGCCTTGTTTAAAATTCCCACATTGGTAGAAAAATATGTTCTGTGTGGCATTAAATCTAATAGAGGATGATGGGATATACTATGCAGCTAACAAATTAACATTCTTACAAACATTTCTATAAAGCTACATTTTGGTTGTGAAAACACTGGTTTGAAATGATCCCTGTTTAGTGTTCCAACAATTTCACATCCCAGACATTTCCAGTTTTCTTGGTGTTCCTAGAACATTCTTAAGTTAAAAGAACATTTCCTAGTCTAGCTTAATTTGCACCACAATCACAAATCAAGAATGTTCTCTGAATCCTCAAAATGCCCGATTTATGCTTCTAGATACCAAAACATTTTTTTCTCAAGAAGAATGTTCCCTAAATCTGAATCCTCAGTCTTATTAACCCAAACAATTTTAATGTTGTCTTGGTATATTTGGAGAGCATACAGTACATAGATCCATTTTAGTTTCTATAAACAAATTATTATAATGATTATTTTAACATTATTCATTTATTCTTCAATATTTTTAATATCTATCAGTTCTGTTTTGCTCCTCATCCCATGTTCCAGAACCTTACAGGACAACACCCATTATAGAGAACCGTCCTAATCCAGGTCATCCAGGAGTGTTTCCTCCTTCAGTGAAGGCGAATCCAAGCCCGACCCCTGTCGTTTCTTCTGATAGTTGGTCTGTAGTTGTGAGTGCTAGTACAGGCAGCACAGTAAATGCTCCTGCATTCAATAGCAACAACTTCCATGGCCCATCGGTCTTCAACATCACCACCACTTCCGGTTATGGTATGTCCAAGCTGTAAATATCTCAAAAGTAGCTTGTAAGTGTTAATATTATTCAATATTTTCTTCAGTTGACACTTGAATAACAAAATAATCCTCAACACATGATATTTTTAGGATCTACAGGAGCAGAACCAGAAGAGATACATTCAGGTACTGCACTCACCTTCCTCCTGGTGGCTGTAATGTAGCACCATTGTAAGGAGGCTAAACTGTGCCCTCCACATGGCTGGATTAGGACTTCTTATTAAATCTACATTTGTCCATAAATTGAGTCCATAAATAAAGAGTGTATTATTATGTATTGTGTAAATGATTATTTACTGCTTTTCTGTCATACCAAGCAGATGATTCAATCCTAAAGAAATTCTTGGAGAGCCACAAAGCCAGTATAAAAAAGAAAACTCAGTGTATTTTTGAGGGAAAGAAGGACGCAAAGAACAAAACACTCCTGAAAAATGTTTACACGCAGCTCTACATCACAGAAGGAGAACTCAACAAAGTTAACAATGAACACGAGACTCTGAAGATCATGAAGGATAAAGCATTCAGAGGGCACCAATCTCAGGAGACAGCGATCCACTGCAATGAGATTTTCAGTGTAGCATGGAAAAATAAGGACCAGAATAAAACAGTGTTAACCAAAGGCATTGCTGGCATTGGAAAAACAGTGTCCGTCCAGAAGTTCCTTCTTGATTGGGCGGAGGGTGAGGCCAACCAGCATATAGACTGCATGTTTCTGCTTCCATTTCGAGAGCTGAACTTGCTAAAAGATAAACAGTACAGCTTCCATGAACTATTGGTGGAATTCCACCCTGACCTCGAAGAACTGAAAGAAACAAAAATGTTAGACCGTCTCAAGCTCGTGTTCATTTTTGATGGACTTGATGAGAGCCGACTTTCACTGAATTTCGACAGCATGGTGAGGAATGTAAAAAAGAAAGCGCCTGTGGATTCACTGGTTACAAACCTCATCAACGGAAATTTGCTTCCTACTGCTCGGCTCTGGATAACCTCCCGACCAGCAGCAGCCAACCAAATCCCTTTGGAGTATGTGGACCTGTTCACAGAAATTCGAGGGTTCACTGACAAACAGAAGGAGGAGTACTTCAGGAAAAGAATACCGGATGAAACCGAGGCTTCAAGAATCATCACCCACATTAAGATCTCTCAGAGTCTCTATATCATGTGCCACATTCCCGTCTTCTGTTGGATTACAGCTACTGTCCTTCAGGAAATTCTGATCAAAAAACAAGAGGATGTCCCCTCCACGCTAACAGAAATGTACATCCACTTTTTGCTTATCCAGATGAACATGAAGAACCAGAAGTATGACAAGGAGGTGGAGCGGGACCTGACCAAACTTGTAAACTCTAATAGAGTAATGATCTTGAAACTGGCCAAGCTGGCATTTGAACAGCTGAAAAAGGAAAACATCATGTTTTATGAAAATGACCTGAGGGATTGTGGGATCGATGCCAGTGAAGACTCTGAATACTCTGGGATGTGTGCTGAGATCTTCAAACAGGAATCTGTACTTTATGAAAAGAAGGTTTACTGCTTCATCCATTTGAGTCTTCAAGAGTTCCTTGCTGCCTTTTATGTGTTCTACACTTACCTGAACAAGGACATGGAAGATTTGCAGTTTTTCTTTGGAGATCAGTTTCCTAAAAAATTTCTGCTGGAACATTTACTGACAAAAGCCTTTGACAAAGCCATGGAGAGTGAGAAAGGACATTTGGATCTGTTTCTGCGTTTCCTGTTGGGAATCTCTCATGAATCCAATCACAAACACCTGACATGCCTGCTGCCTCAAACAGAGAACACCAAAAAGAGCATCAGTAAAGTAATCCAGCACATCAAGCAACTTCAGAACACGTCAGAAAACCTGAATCTGTCGCCAGAAAAATCCATTAATAACTTCTTTTGCTTGCTTGAATTGAAAGATAGCTCCCTGTACAACCAGATCATGAAATACATGAATGTAGAAGCTCTCCCAGACAAAAGCCTCTCCTTATCCAATTGCTCAGCTCTGGCCTACATTCTCGTGGTGTCTGAAGAGCTGCTGGATGAATTAAACCCTAAGAAATACAACACATCGAATGCAGCTTGCAGAAGATTGGTCCCAGCTGTGAGATGCTGCAAAAAAGCCTTGTGAGTTATAGTATTGAATTAATATTGAATTAAACAATAGTTCGGTAACTATTAACTAATTAATTTGTTAATTTTATGCTTTAAAAAAATCAACCTGTTTTGCATTTAAGCCACTATCACAGAAGAAACTTCTTAAGAAATGAGACATAGTGACTGGGTTGGCACATCTCTTATGTGATTTGTAAGAATGTCAAGGGCCGAATGGCAATTACATGGTAGTGTTCGGCCATGAGAGCTTAGCTCTTTTACTCATTGTCTTTACAGGTTTGCTGGCTGTGAGCTCACTATGAGTTGTTGTGAATGTGTTTCTATGGCACTGCAATCAGAAAACTCCCCCTTGCGAGAGTTGGACCTGAGTGATAATTACGGTCTTGAAACAGCAACAACGCTTCTTTCTGACGGACTGAAGAGCTCACACTGCAAACTGGAAATACTGAGGTTAGTGTTTTGCTTGCTAAAATAAATTACAAGGTAAAGTAAATCAAATATGAATGTATTTACATACACACTAATTTTATCATGTTTTTTTCAGATTAGCCAGATGTAACTTTTCCCAAAAAAGCTGTGCAGAACTGGTCTCTGCTCTCAGATCAACTGCACCCAATTTGAAAGAGTTGGACCTCAGTAGCAATGACCTGCAGGATTCAGGACTGAATCAACTCCTTTTTGGCTTGGGGAATTTAAACTGTAAACTTCAAATTCTGAGGCAAGTATCATGAAAATGGGCATCACTGGAAGATCTTTTAGCTGGTTCATATAATTTTGGAATTGTGACCATTAGATCTGGGCTTTTAGTTTATTTAATAAAGGTCAAAATCTGTTAAGAAAAAGTACAGAGGGGAAACCTTGCCAAGAAAGCACATAATTTCCTGTTAAAGAAAGCATAGAAATGGCATTATACAAATTTGTAGGAATAAAAGAGTATACAATGTTTGTATAAATAGATAACAGAGGTCCCTGAAATGATAAATTAAATTAAAAGGTAAAGTGGCAGAAAAGTTACTGTACATACATAGAAATGTTTTTTTTTTTGTTTGTTTGTTTTTAATTTCTAATTTTGTCCCATACTTTCCTTTGCTTTCAAAATTCTGCATAGGCCATGTTATACCAATGTCACTAAAACATCTTATTGTTTAATGTATGTATTAATTTGTTAATCTGCCTTAAATTATTGATTCTATAATATGTTAGTGCTTGGTCTCTGTAAATGAGTTTTGCTGTGTTCCTCATCTAGGTTGGGCTGGTGTAACCTCACAGAGAAGAGCTGCAAGTTCCTGTCTTCATTTCTCAATACTACTTCAGAGTCATGTCTAACAGAGCTGGACCTGAGTGACAATGACTTGCAGAATGCAGGAATAGAGCTGCTCTCTGCTGGTTTGGAGAATCCAAAGTGTAGACTGGAGATATTGAGGTCAGTGCTTAAGTTTCTGAATGTTGGTATATTCATATAATCATTATTTTCACAACAGGGACAAATGTATTTAGAATAAGCTGGGTATAGATTTGAAAACCTTCACCATGGATGCCATTATGTTAAGACCAAATGTAAGGGACCTGCACCCGACCTTGTCTGTATATGGTGTAATGAAATATTCTTCCTGGATAATCACTCATTTTAACTTAATTTTAACTGCTCTACTGACTTCAAAGGGTAAACCAACTAAAACTGTAGTTTTAACTACATACACATGTAATTTTTGGTACCCCTCGGTTAATGAAAGAAAAATCCACAATGGTCACAGAAATAACTTGAATCTGACAAAAGTAATAATAAATAAAAATGCTATGAAAATGAACAAATGAAAGTCAGACATTGCTTTTCAACCATGCTTCAACAGAATTATTATTAAAAATGAACTCATGAAACAGGCCTGGACAGAAATGATGGTACCCATAACTTCATATTTTGTTGCACAACCTTTTGAGGCAATCACTGCAATCAAATGATTCCTGTAACTGTCAATGAGACTTCTGCACCCCTCAGCAGGTATTTTGGCCCTCTCCTCATGAGCAAACTGCTCCAGTTGTCTCAGGTTTGAAGGGAGCCTTTTCCAGATGGCATGTTTCAGCTCCTTCCAAAGATGCTCAATAGGATTTAGGTCAGAGCTCATAGAAGGCCACTTCAGAATAGTCCAATGTTTTCCTCTTAGTCATTTTTGGGTGTTTTTAGCTGTGTTTTGGGTCATTATCCTGTTGCAAGACCCATGACCTATGACTGAGAATAAGCTTTCTGACACTGTGCAGTACATTTCTCTCTAGAATCTCTTGATAGTCTTGAGATTTCATTGTACCCTGCACAGATTCAAGACACCCTGTGCCAGATGCAGCAAAGCAGCCCCAGAACATAACAGAGCCTCCTCTATGTTTCACAGTAGAGACCTTGTTCTTTTCTTGATAAGCTTAATTTTTTTTTGTCTGTGAACATAGAGCTGATGTGCCTTGGCAAAGTTCCATTTATGTCTCATCTGTCCATAGGACACTCTCCCAGAAGCTTTGGGGCTTGTTTGGCAAATTCCAGTCTGGCTTTTTTATGACTTGTTTTCAACAATGGTATCCTCCTTGTTTGTCTCCCATAAAATCCATTTTAGCTCAAACAATGACGGATGGTGCAATCTGATACTGATGTTCCTTAAGCTTGAAGTTCACCATTAATCTCTTTAGTTTTTCTGGGTTCTTTTGTTACCATTTGTATTAACCTTTAACATGCTTGTCTATAATTTTCTTTCTAATCTCCTGGGACAACTCTTTCCTTCGCTTCCTCTGGTCCATGTTGAGTATGGTACACACCATGTCACCAAACAGCACAGTGACCACCTGTAGCCCTATATATAGGCCCACTGACTAATTACAAGGTTGCAGACACCTGTGAAGCTAATTAGTGGACACACCTTGATTTAACATGTCCCTTTGGTTACATTATTTTCAGGGGTACAATCATTTTTGTCCAGGCCTGTTTAATGCGTTTACTTACTTACTTTAATTAATTTAATGTACAAAAATGTACATTAAATTGTTCTGGTGTTCATTGTAATGGCATTTTGTATTTCCTGTAGGTTGTCTGGTTGTATGATCACAGAGGAAGGCTGTTCTTCTCTAGCCTCAGCTCTGAGTTTAAACCCTTCCTATTTGAAGGAGTTGGATCTGAGCTATAATCACCCTGGAGAGTCAGGAGAGAAGTTGCTCTCTGCTAGACAGGAGGATCCACTTTGTCATTTTTTGCTTAGGTTAGTGGTGTGTTTGCAAGAACTGAAAATTAATCAGTGGCATTATTTTCCTTATTAACAACTGCATTAGAAAAGATAAGATAATCCTTTATTCGTCCCACAGTTGGGTAATTCAGAGTGTTTCCACATTTGAATTATGCTTTATTGTTCTTTATTTCAGGATTGACCCGAAAGGTGAACAATTTATAAAAGCAGGGATGAAAAAGTGTAAGTTTCCCTTTTCCCTAAATTTTCCTTTAGTCTTTTGCTGAGTTTCTCACAACTGGGAATTGAATGTTTTCCAGCTCAGAATTTCCTTTTTCTTACCTCAAAGTGCTCATGCAAGCTCATTGATATTTGAAATCTGAAAATATGGATGCTCGAGGTATGTGATAATTAATATAGGGCCAATATTGAGAGCACAGCATAGTTAGATCCAAACAATGATTAAACTACACAAGTATCCAAGAATACCAATGTATTTCTACTTAGAAATGTCTACTTAGAAACCCATTGAAACTTCTGTCACTTTGAATTTGGAAGCATATCAGTTCCCACTTGTTTATGAAAGCAATATCCCTCTTCCCCTCTACTTCTGTCAAACATCTGAGGCTGAGGCAATAAATCCATCTCTGTCCTTCAGATGCTTGTAGGCTCACACTGGACCCAAACACAGCACACAAAAAACTCTACTTGTCTGAGGCCAACAGGAGGGTGACATTCACGAATGAAATCCAGGATTATCCAGATCATCCGGATAGATTTGAAACCTTTCCACAAGTGCTATGTAAGGAGGGTCTGTCTGCTCGGTGTTACTGGGAGGTCAAATGTGAAGAAAAACCTGAAATAGGTGTGACATATCCCCAGATCCAAAGGAAAGAAGAAGGCATTACTGTATATGATGCTCAGGCTCAAATTGGGTTGAATGTGGTTTCTTGGATTCTTGGCTCCAGTCCGATTGGATATCATGCCTGTCATGCTTCGGAGTACACGAATATTAACACCACAGTCCCAGAGTCTGGCAGAATAGGAGTGTTTTTGGACTGGCCTGCTGGTATTCTGTCTTTCTACAGCATCTCTACTGATACTCAGACAGTGTCCCACCTACACACTTTCCATACTACCTTTAAGAACCATTTGTTCCCTGCCTTCTTTGTAGACTTTGGATCTGTGTCTATATGCCAGATAGATTAATTAGTCATGTGGAGAAAAGTGACTGTGCTATCCACATCAGGTGCACCCAAAATTGGTTGACAAAAAATCAGATTGGTTTTTGGGTCAGAAGGGAAGAAAAAATGTACCTTATCAGCCTTCAGCAGTTTAGCCCCACCCATTCATACCAGACTACTTTTTGAAAGGGGCACAATCATAACAGAGCTCATTTAAATATTGCAGGCCTAATGACATGGTAACAGGGATTTACTTCTAAAATAGGTTGGAAAATAGTAATGTAGAAGTGATTTATCACTGGTTTTGGTGCAGAAACATACAAATGTAATGTCATTTAGGATATACATATATAGATATATAGATAGATAGAAAGACGACAGATAACTTTATTTATACAAGAAGGAAAGTCAGGTATTACAGGATCACAGAAGTACAGTGAAAAGCAAACAAGACCAAAGCAAAGATCAAACTAACCTCCCATTCAAGTACAAATACATACACATATTTCTAGTTTGGTTTAAATTCATTATTTGTTGCTTCATATGTTATTGTATTGCTTTAATGTGCTATTTTATGTTCATATTTTATTTCTACATTTGTATATTCTTCATCTTCTAGATGATGTTTGTTTTTATTGCTCAATATGTTTTGTTTTTTTTAAGTTGAGGTTTTACATGATGTTTGCATCTTATTCTGGGAGTTTATTGACTGGTTGCAAAGCAGAACTGATGACTGGCTGAATTATGTAGACCCTGAGCTTACCATTGTTTCATTACTCAACTGCATGTGAACGCATTGATTTAATTACTGACAAAAATTAGATTTTCTGCTGTTATTGGATTAGGAAGTGCATGTAAACACACTCAGTGTGTCAACCATCCCCACACAATCTACATCAGACTTATTTATTAATTTCATTGACTTTGAAAGCTTAGTTATCTAAGATTTAACGTTTTACAATTTCCTGCTAGTTGGCGTATCATAATGTATAATATGCCTGGAATGTATATTAGAGAGTGAAAACTATGCCAGTCATTTGGTTTAGGTTTGAGTTTAAAGTTAAGCTTAAGGTTAAATTGAACAGAATCAATATAAATCAACCTAAAATGCATAATACCTAATACAAATTCATGAAACCTAAAATGCACTGTATACATATGTGTTAAGAAATAAAATGTGAAAATAAATATTTACATGCTGCTCTGATGGTGTAAAAAAAAGAAATGTCCAATCTTCAAGTGTGTTTGACAGTGGTGTAGTCAACAGTGGATTCCCCCATATGAAAGGTAAATGCAGTTTTCCTGGCAGAATGTTTATTTTTTTGGAAAATGACAGTAGGATAAGTGGGATCCAGGTCTTCAAATAGTTCTGCCATGGAGTAAACATGATCCGATGTGGTAATGCCTGCTTCATTGCTAGCCATATCCCAAACATCTGAGTCAGGGTGATGTCTTGTAGCTGCAATCTCCTCATAATGACATTCTGTCTGGGTTCCCTGAGAGTTGGACAAACAGAGTAAGAGAAACATGTACAGCTCACCGGGTCAGACAGGTATTGCATTCCCATAAAAACGGCAAAGCCCATAAGAACATACCTCCTCATAGTCATCAGTATCTATCCTGTTGGATGAATGGGCTGGAGCAGAGGCTGTAGAGAGAAGTTTACTAGATCATGATCACACTCTTATTTACAGCCTAAAAAATTATAATAACCTTTTAAATTTTGGAACAAGGACTCAAAGCAAAAGTTTGGGCACACTGCATGTTCAGTCCTTAGTAATTCCCTGTTTGGCTGGGATTTCTGAGAGATTCTTGGGCTGTTTTTCCGCACTGCTTTTTTGAGATCTATCCACAGATTTTTAAAGATGTTTAGGTCATGACACTATGAGGGTCATGGCAAAACCTCCAGCTTGCTCCGTATAAAGCAGTCCACAATATCCACATATTGAAGTGTGTATAGGATCATTATCTTGCTGTAGAAGCTCAGCATCTTTTCATCTACACCTGTTTTTGAGATGGTGTGATGTTTGCTTTCAAGCTTTTCTGGTATTTAGTCAAATCAATTCTTCCATCTACCAGTGAAATGATTCCAGTGCTACTGGCTGCAACACAAGCTTTAATCATGATCAATGTACTACCAGGCTTAACAGTTGGAAAGATGTTCTTTTCATAAAATCATTCATTTGAACATATCTTTACTCATTGTGGCCAAAAGTTTTTCTATGCAGTCTTCTGAAAGTGCATCAGATCAGATTATTATTATATTATATTTATTATGTTTCTTTAAAAACATCTGATGCTGAATTTTTTGGTAGGGTGTGGGAAAGATGTTCTTCTGATAGCTATTATTATAGTCATTTCTTTGCAGTAGAAATGTGCACCTGGTCAATCTTCCTGAAGGTATGTTTTTACCTAATCAGGGGTTATGAGTTGCCATTCAAGCAACTGTATGAGCAGTTCTCTCTGTAAGCATTTCCAGAGGTCTTTCAGACCTCAGACTGATCTCCAGCATTTCTGTCAATTGCTATTTATTAATTCTCCATTACTAATAGAAAACATGGCTACCTGAAAACAAGAGGGTTTGTGAAGATTTGAAATTTGCATCACCTGGAAATTTTTATATACTGCAAACAAGCCATAGCCCAAACAAACAAGTCTGAGGTCTGAGGCTTTGGTAAATATGATCAAATATTTTGTGCTTCTCAAACTTTTGCATAGTACTCTTTTTCCTTTTTTTACTCTACAATAATACAAAACAAAGATAACTACATTGATCTTAATCAAAATGTGTAAAGAATGTTTCACCTTTACATTTATGCATTTATTTCTAGTTCAAAAATAGAACTTTATGTGTTCTGGAGATCAGTTCTTCTTCTTCTCACCTACATTTTGACCAGGGTGTAAATAATTGGTTTAACCTTCACCTACTACCTGCATGATCAGTGGAACATAGAGTAAGTGTGTGTGTGGGTGTGTTTGTGGCTGTGGAAAGTGTGCAAGAAACCTTGAGTCTTCTGTCGAATTTTATATCGTCCAAACAACAGCAGAGCCATACAGACACACACAGTGATGATCACTGAACCTGCAAACCCAAAGACCAGCATTATCAAAACTAGCTTCTGCTTTTTCTCTGTGAAGTTGGAGTCTATTAGAATTTTCCATCCCACCATCCCAAACAATTCAGCAGTAACTGCTGTACCATTTAAGGTAGAAAGGAAAAAATATGAATGAAGAGCTTCACAGACAGCGTGCAAATCAGCACAGACGAGTTCAGGGTGTGAAGAACTTACAGTACTGCAAGTTTTCCCGTAGAGTTGATGTTCCGGGTGTTGAAGAAAGTGTCGGACTTTCTGTAATGGATGATATTTGAGCTAAGCATTCAAAGAAAAATAAAGAATTAAATAAGCACATTTTATTGCAATTTAACACTTCTACTTTAATAAAATGCATATGAAATGGTTTCTGATGTTTAGTGGTCCCTGACCGGACAGCCACATAATTGACGTACATTCTACATCTGTGGTTTTGAGCAAGCGTGAACACAAACATCCTGCCATTCAAACGTGCAAGAAGACTGCAGACTTTAAATGCGGTGACGGCTGTGAGGACTGCGTTTCTGCAAATGTGAGAAAACTGCAACCTCAGTAGCAGCTCGCTTAACCAGTGTCATAATGAACTGCAAAAAGTTGGATGCAAGAAGAATCACCTTAAGTGTAGTCTAAAGATTTAACATTAACTGTTTTTTAGCCATTTTCACTTTTGCAATTTTATCTAAAGAAAGTGTCTGGCAAATCAGCTTAACTCAAGAAATAGTGCAAATATTTCTGCTTTTTTAAAAAAAAAGAAATTCAGACATATGCATGAATGAAAATACAGATATGTTTGCTTTATTCAATAAATAATACAGATTATTTTATAAATAATACAGATTATTTTATAGAATAATCCAGATAATTTCAAAATATTTGACATTTTCACTTCCTTCACTTAGAACGTAGATTCTCAAGACACTGGTTGAATAACAACAATCTCTAATGATATTGTTTAATATTTAGACTAGAATTGAGGTGATCTCACTTGCCATCTCAGAATGCATTTATTGTAAATACCACAACCACTACTACTGCTACTAAAAATAATAATAATGATCATAATAATAATAAAAAGGGTGAAAAATATCACACGTCAAGATGTGTATCTTGATTCTTGTTTTTTACCGGTCACGTTGAGTGTTATTTTTGTGGTCCAGGAGTTGAAGATGAAATCCTTCTCACTGGTCTTGGATCCACACCAGTAAACTCCTGCATCAGTGAGGTTCAGTTTTCTGATGGTCACTATGAAGAACCCGGCTTTGCTGTGGTCAGATATGAAGTATCGTCCTTGATCACCAGCTGATGATCTGATGACCTGGCAGATGTAATTGTCCACCTCTTTGCAGAAAGAACTTTGACCTTTTCTGTGATCATCAGGAACCGTACAGTTAATGCTGACGCTGTCGCCCATGTAGACAATTTCTGATTGTGTCGTTACAAAACAAGGATCTGTAAATGATGAAGAACATGGATAAACAACACTGAATATTGGGCAGATGCCTTTCTCTTTATCTTCTGTTCAGCGGAGATGGAAGCTAGCTGGTTAGGTACATCAAATACCCTTATATTTAATCATTTTCAATTCCCACCAACTAGTTAGGTCTCCCGTTATCACACGGCTACCAGTGTTGGAAGAATGAAGGCTAGCATGTGCTTCCGCCAAGCATCTTTTCAGACTATTGCTAACCCTAACTGCTAATTCTGTTATATCAGCTAACAAACAGACACATTAGCTAGAATTGCCCATGTTGAGTGATTGGGGTAAGGGAGGGCCATCCTACCCACCCAGATAGGGAGGACAGTTATGCTCTCTGGGACTTCAGGACACTGACGAATGGCTGTGGCATCACCAGGGATTGAGCCAGCAACCTCCCGATTGCCAGCGCTTAGACTGCTGCACCACTCTGAGGCCTCTGAAAAAGGATTTTTTAAACAAAAAAAAAACTGGCTTACCTTTTTTAACTTCCACCTTCACTTCCGTGTAACGCTCCAGATACTGGGATACCTGCACCCCGAGCCTGTAGGTCCCCCCATTCCCAGAGTTCAGCTCCCTGATGAGCACATTTAATGATCTTTCTGTGGGGTCACCATACAGAGAAAACTCTCTGTGCTCTATCCACTCATTTGACCCACTGAGACTTTCCTTATTGGTGCATTTCTTTTCAGTTTCCTTGCAGATGAACGTCAGGGTGGCTTTGTTTGGAGGATTACTGAATTGTATGAGGGCACGTCCTCCTGAATAGCCAGTCACTCTTTTAGAAGCCACCATGGCTGCTTATCAAAATTTAGATGTGGATTACAGTGGTAGGGAAGATAGCGAGCAAGACATATTAGTATTATACATATAATACTACAAATATTTTGGGTTAATAGTACAGGGCAAAGGTCTGAGGACACGGACATTTTCAAAAGGTTAATTTGAAATTAGTTTTGCAATAACTTAACATATTAGTTATTAATGTAGCAATAACTATTCTACATCCTTTTTTCATGCAACATTAGTTTTTCTATGCATTTACCAAGCCATGGTCTGTTATGCCTCCCTTTCGTAGGACATGGCAGAGGTTTGTGAAGATTAATAATAAGGTTAATTCATGTAGTGCCTTTCTCATATACAGCCCAGAGCACCGATAAAGATCAGTCAGACACAGTATTAACGACACACTACTACACATCTCTGCCTATTCAGTCTACTTCAGTTTACCTCCACCCACTTACATTTCAATTCTCAGGAGTGTTTTGGTTCAGAGTGCTTTCTAAAAGTACAGCCAATCTAAACAGAGCTCATTTATTTCACACCATAAAGGCATAAATGTCACATCTTAAAAGCATAATAATAGTCTGTTTCACTGTTTTAAGAGAAGTAAAGAGAAGTTGGAATATTGTTGTAAATAAATACATTTTTTTTTACTGTTTTTAGAATATAAAGCCACACAAATATAAAAAAATGTAGCTATGAAATATATATATAAACCAGAAACGTATATTTCATCTACACAAAATTTATTTGTCACCACCATTTTTCATTAGGCATTTTTTATTTTTCATTAGTGTCTTTTACTGTACCATACTGTAAAATAGCACTTTTAAGATTTAGATTTAGATATGGACAAAAGTATTGGGACACCTGCTGCCTCATCATTTCCTCTAAAATCAAGAATATTAAAAAAAAAAAAAAAAAAAGTTTAACCTACTTTTCTTGGAGTAATTGTCTCTACTGTCCAAGAAAAAGGCTTTCTACTAGATTTTGGAGGGGCATTGCCATGAGGATTTGATTGCATTCAGTGACGAGAGCAAGGTCAGGTGAGGTCAGGATGTTGGAAGGTTGATCACCACCTCCCCACCTCATCATCCCCAACTCCCCAACTCATCCCAAAAGTACTGGATGGAGCTCCACCACCATCATTCCAGAGAACACAGTTCTTCCACTGCTCCACAACTCCTCAATCTTGGGGGGGGGTTATAACACCCCTCTAGCCCACGCCTGGCATTAGGCAGCATGGTGCTGATAGGGTCATGATGTTTATCTACTCCAGAGAGTCCTATTCTATTGGCAGTACTTCTCTACATGGACTAGACAAGCTTAGAGAGGGTGTCCACTGTACTTCATTCAAAAAGCAGTTCAGGCTGAAACACTTCTTATAACTTAAGCATGAATGGACGGAGCTTAACTGGTGTGGGTTGAACAGGCTGATTTTTTATTTAAATGACGTCCCAGAAAGAATGTATTTCTACAGGTCGTGTTTTACAGCATAGTTTGTGATTTAAATGATTAAAAGCATTAAGAAATTACGTGGAAAAGGCATCATGTCCCCAAACCTTTATCCTGCAGTGTTTTAACAGTGTATCTCACCAGTAACCCAAAGCTCTATCCTTGTGAAGAGGGTAGTATATTCTACCGGGTCTCCATCAGTCTTCGCTCCACAGAAATAAACCCCTCCATCATCTTCTCTCACATTACTGATCCTCACGTAGAACAGATTAGCCTGGGGCAGATCTTTCTGATAAAGCTTTTGTGGCTGAGAGGTCAACATCTGTGGAAACGCTGAAGGACCTTCTACCCTGAACATGTTTTTGGGTTTCTGTTTGAATGTGTTTGAGTATTTGCAGTTAAACTCAGCTGATCCTCTCACAGAGCTCGTCATTGTGAGCAACGTGCCACAAGAATCCTCTGGGAGTCAAAAAAAGACAGTACAATGTGTGTGTTATCAATGTCCAGTGAATAAATGCAGACTTTACAGGAGAAGGCAAAAATGTTCTGAACTCTGAATGGAAGATAATAAGAAATAATTCTATCCCAAGTAATTTGGAGCATTTCCAATGGTCAGTTTGTCCAGAATTATCTACACAGTGTACAGAAGCAGCTGCAGGGTTTAATCAATGGATCAACTTAAAAACAGAGATAAAGCAGACAAGAATGGAGATACATGCTTTTCATTGGACAGCAGAGTTATTATATGAGGTGGTGTATGCTTTCTCAGAATTCTCAACGGTCCTGGTAAATGAAGCACCAAATGGGTATGAATACAAAAGCCTTTTAAAAGGCTTTTGAGGCTGAAATCTTCTCAGAACTGGTAAAACAGTGTCTCGGGCATTGGGCAGTCCTGCATATATCCCTCCACTACATGCATGGGATACATGCAGGACTTCATTAGCTAAAATAATCCCCAGAAAAACAATTCAGCTTATTTTACCACCAGCATACCATTCCACAAAATACGCAGAAGACAACTGTAGCTTTACTGGTGGCTAAATTTAGCTGTGTTTGTGTTGTAGTCATGGTGACTCCTGGTTTCATTCACCACCTCGGTAAATCCCCCTGTATGACCCAAAATAGCCTCAGAAAAAGCAAATGTGCACAATGCAACAACCAACGACTAAAGTAGTTGCAATAATCTCACCTTTCTTAACTTTTAAGTTAATACTGTACCACGAGGTGGGTACTCCATACCAGTAAATCATGGCATGTTCTGCAGCCAGCTGGGTGATGTACACAGTGAAGGTGTGCTGTGTTTTTTCGTCACACACAGAAAGCCTCCCATCATACAATAAGGCACTGGTAGGTATGGTTTTACACTGTGTTGATCTACAGAACTGTTTCTCCATGGATTTGAAAATCCATTGTGAGTATTTGACTTTGATCATGATACTGCCACCTAAGCAGCCAATAACATCATTGCAAAGCACTCGACCTGCAGATTGAGGAGAAAAGTAGTTATCAAAGGTTTAGAAAGAGCAGAAACTGTACTATAGTGAAAGTATGGTACTGTATCTCAATCTAACTCAATTAAAGAGCTGAAACTGTACTATGGTGAAAGTATGGTACTGTATCCCAATCTAACTCAATTAAAGAGCTGAAACTGTACTATAGTGAAAGTATGGTACTGTATCCCAATCTAACTCAATTAAAGAGCTGAAACTGTACTATAGTGAAAGTATGGTACTGTATCCCAATCTAACTCAATTAAAGAGCTGAAACTGTACTATGGTGAAAGTATGGTACTGTATCCCAATCTAACTCAATTAAAGAGCTGAAACTGTACTATAGTGAAAGTATGGTACTGTATCCCAATCTAACTCAATTAAAGAGCTGAAACTGTACTATAGTGAAAGTATGGTACTGTATCCCAATCTAACTCAATTAAAAAATCAGAAATTGTACAATAATGATTTGATGAGTACTGTATTACAGCATACATCACAAGAGAAGAAACTGTGCTGTGGTGAAAGTATGGTACTGTATCTCAATCTAACTCAATTAAAAGAGCTGAAACTGTACTATAGTGAAAGTATGGTACTATATCCCAATCTAACTCAATTAAAAGAGCTGAAACTGTACTATAGTGAAAGTATGGTACTGTATCCCAATCTAACTCAATTAAAGAGCTGAAACTGTACTATAGTGAAAGTATGGTACTGTATCTCAATCTAACTCAATTAAAAGAGCTGAAACTGTACTATAGTGAAAGTATGGTACTGTATCTCAATCTAACTCAATTAAAAGAGCTGAAACTGTACTATAGTGAAAGTATGGTACTGTATCCCAATCTAACTCAATTAAAGAGCTGAAACTGTACTATAGTGAAAGTATGGTACTGTATCTCAATCTAACTCAATTAAAAGAGCTGAAACTGTACTATAGTGAAAGTATGGTACTGTATCCCAATCTAACTCAATTAAAAGCTGAAACTGTACTATAGTGAAAGTATGGTACTGTATCTCAATCTAACTCAATTAAAAGAGCTGAAACTGTACTATAGTGAAAGTATGGTACTGTATCTCAATCTAACTCAATTAAAGAGCTGAAACTGTACTATAGTGAAAGTATGGTACTGTATCTCAATCTAACTCAATTAAAGAGCTGAAACTGTACTATAGTGAAAGTATTGTACTGTATCTCAATCTAACTCAATTAAAAGAGCAGAAACGGTACTATAGTGAAAGTATGGTACTGTATCCCAATCTAACTCAATTAAAGAGCTAAAACTGTACTATAGTGAAAGTATTGTACTGTATCTCAATCTAACTCAATTAAAAGAGCAGAAACGGTACTATAGTGAAAGTATGGTACTGTATCTCAATCTAACTCAATTAAAGAGCTGAAACTGTACTATAGTGAAAGTATGATACTGTATCTCAATCTAACTCAATTAAAAGAGCTGAAACTGTACAATAATGAAAGTATGGTACTGTATCCTAATCTAACTCAATTAAAAGAGCTGAAACTGTACAATAATGAAAGTATGGTACTGTATCCTAATCTAACTCAATTAAAAGCTGAAACTGTACTATAGTGAAAGTATGGTACTGTATCTCAATCTAACTCAATTAAAAGAGCTGAAACTGTACTATAGTGAAAGTATGGTACTGTATCTCAATCTAACTCAATTAAAGAGCTGAAACTGTACTATAGTGAAAGTATTGTACTGTATCTCAATCTAACTCAATTAAAAGAGCAGAAACGGTACTATAGTGAAAGTATGGTACTGTATCCCAATCTAACTCAATTAAAGAGCTGAAACTGTATTATAGTGAAAGTATGGTACTGTATCCCAATCTAACTCAATTAAAAGAGCTGAAACTGTACTATAGTGAAAGTATGGTACTGTATCCCAATCTAACTCAATTAAAGAGCTGAAACTGTACTATAGTGAAAGTATGGTACTGTATCCCAATCTAACTCAATTAAAGAGCTGAAACTGTACTATAGTGAAAGTATGGTACTGTATCTCAATCTAACTCAATTAAAAGAGCTGAAACTGTACTATAGTGAAAGTATGGTACTGTATCCCAATCTAACTCAATTAAAGAGCTGAAACTGTACTATGGTGAAAGTATGGTACTGTATCCCAATCTAACTCAATTAAAGAGCTGAAACTGTACTATAGTGAAAGTATGGTACTGTATCCCAATCTAACTCAATTAAAGAGCAGAGACTGTACTATAGTGAAAGTATGGTACTGTATCCCAATCTAACTCAATTAAAAAAGCAGAAATTGTACAATAATGATTTGATGAGTACTGTATTACAGCATACATCACAAGAGAAGAAACTGTGCTGTGGTGAAAGTATGGTACTGTATCCCAATCTAACTCAATTAAAAGAGCTGAAACTGTACTATAGTGAAAGTATGGTACTGTATCTCAATCTAACTCAATTAAAAGAGCTGAAACTGTACTATAGTGAAAGTATGGTACTATATCCCAATCTAACTCAATTAAAAGAGCTGAAACTGTACTATAGTGAAAGTATGGTACTGTATCCCAATCTAACTCAATTAAAGAGCTGAAACTGTACTATAGTGAAAGTATGGTACTGTATCTCAATCTAACTCAATTAAAAGAGCTGAAACTGTACTATAGTGAAAGTATGGTACTGTATCTCAATCTAACTCCATTTAAAAAGCAGAAACTGTACTATAGTGAAAGTATGGTACTGTATCCCAATCTAACTCAATTAAAGAGCTGAAACTGTACTATAGTGAAAGTATGGTACTGTATCTCAATCTAACTCAATTAAAAGAGCTGAAACTGTACTATAGTGAAAGTATGGTACTGTATCTCAATCTAACTCCATTTAAAAAGCAGAAACTGTACTATAGTGAAAGTATGGTACTGTATCCCAATCTAACTCAATTAAAGAGCTGAAACTGTACTATAGTGAAAGTATGGTACTGTATCTCAATCTAACTCAATTAAAAGAGCTGAAACTGTACTATAGTGAAAGTATGGTACTGTATCCCAATCTAACTCAATTAAAAGAGCTGAAACTGTACAATAATGAAAGTATGGTACTGTATCCTAATCTAACTCAATTAAAAGCTGAAACTGTACTATAGTGAAAGTATGGTACTGTATCTCAATCTAACTCAATTAAAAGAGCTGAAACTGTACTATAGTGAAAGTATGGTACTATATCTCAATCTAACTCAATTAAAAGAGCTGAAACTGTACTATAGTGAAAGTATGGTACTGTATCCCAATCTAACTCAATTAAAGAGCTGAAACTGTACTATAGTGAAAGTATGGTACTGTATCTCAATCTAACTCAATTAAAAGAGCTGAAACTGTACTATAGTGAAAGTATGGTACTGTATCTCAATCTAACTCCATTTAAAAAGCAGAAACTGTACTATAGTGAAAGTATGGTACTGTATCCCAATCTAACTCAATTAAAGAGCTGAAACTGTACTATAGTGAAAGTATGGTACTGTATCTCAATCTAACTCAATTAAAAGAGCTGAAACTGTACTATAGTGAAAGTATGGTACTGTATCTCAATCTAACTCCATTTAAAAAGCAGAAACTGTACTATAGTGAAAGTATGGTACTGTATCCCAATCTAACTCAATTAAAGAGCTGAAACTGTACTATAGTGAAAGTATGGTACTGTATCTCAATCTAACTCAATTAAAAGAGCTGAAACTGTACTATAGTGAAAGTATGGTACTGTATCCCAATCTAACTCAATTAAAAGAGCTGAAACTGTACAATAATGAAAGTATGGTACTGTATCCCAATCTAACTCAATTAAAAGAGCTGAAACTGTACAATAATTAAAGTATGGTACTGTATCCTAATCTAACTCAATTAAAAGCTGAAACTGTACTATAGTGAAAGTATGGTACTGTATCTCAATCTAACTCAATTAAAAGAGCTGAAACTGTACTATAGTGAAAGTATGGTACTGTATCTCAATCTAACTCAATTAAAGAGCTGAAACTGTACTATAGTGAAAGTATGGTACTGTATCCCAATCTAACTCAATTAAAGAGCTGAAACTGTATTATAGTGAAAGTATGGTACTGTATCCCAATCTAACTCAATTAAAAGAGCTGAAACTGTACTATAGTGAAAGTATGGTACTGTATCCCAATCTAACTCAATTAAAGAGCTGAAACTGTATTATAGTGAAAGTATGGTACTGTATCCCAATCTAACTCAATTAAAAGAGCTGAAACTGTATTATAGTGAAAGTATGGTACTGTATCTCAATCTAACTCAATTAAAAGAGCTGAAACTGTACAATAATGATTTGATGAGTACTGTATTACAGCATACATCACAAGAGAAGAAACTGTGCTGTGGTGAAAGTATGGTACCGTATCCCAATCTAACTCAATTAAAAGAGCTGAAATTGGACTATAGTGAAAGTATATTAAGGGCACTGTATCACATATTTTCCTCTGACAGTTCCTTATATTTTCTCTTTTACGTACATGTAAAGTTTTCTTTAACACCAGATAAAGCAGAATATCTTACCTGAGATCACGTAGAGGGTAAAAATTAAGATCTTCATCTTTCAGATGTGGCACGCTTCCACATGTCGTACTCTTATAACAGAAGGTCTTCCTCCTTTGATGTCCTCTGGAAGTTTCTACGGTGGGGTCTGCCTTATAATGGGCTCCTACCATTATAACACAAAGGCCAAACCAGTCATAAACACTGCCATCTATTGGAGAACAAATATTAAGGCTACACCACAATTCAGAAGAAAATGCATTTGAACAGAATAATGCTTGAACGAGCTACATTATCTGCAACATGTGTTTGTTTAATATTCGTATAACACCCTGATCGTCTCAAACTGGGAAATACAAAACATACTGACCAGATTTGAAATTATTTGACTTTATATGTCCAAATGTTTATGAACACCCCTTCTAAAAAATGCATTCGACCACTTTAAATTGCACCCATTGCTGACACAGACACATAGACAGCTTGTCTAGTCCCAGGTGTGGGCTAGTGGGGTTTAAAGCCCCCCAGCATGATGGGTGTTGCTCCATCCAATACTTTTTAGGGATGAGTTGGGGATGGATGACGTGGGGTGGTGATCATCCAACATCCTGACTTCACCAATGCTCTTTACTGAATCCAGTCAAACCCTCACAGCAATGCTGAAGTAGAAATGTAGTAGAAAGCTTTCCTTCTTTGGACAGTAGAGACAATTACTCCAACAAAAGCAGGATCAGCTCTTTTCAATATCCTTGATTTCCAAAGTAGCAATAAATAAACAGGTGTCCCAATACTTTTGTCTACATAATGTTTCCCAACGTCCTTCCTTCCTCCCTCCCTCTCGGCTCTGGCACACCTGCAAGGGTTTGATCATTAACTAACAATATCAATATGACACATAACTGCTATGTGAAGAATTTAGATGGCCTATTTCCCCTTGGTTCATTGTGTGACCCACTTAATCAATGAAAAAACTGATATAGAAATTCAATTTTTTATTTTTATCCAATTGGATTCGCCTCAATCCGACAGTCACCAAGATCTAACATCACTTTAGTAACAAGTCTAAACTGAAACAGACTTTAAACAAGCTGAACCATGTAAATAAGCTCTGAGATGTTGAAACTAAAGAGCCTTTAACAGGTAACGGCATAATAAAACAATGAAACACTCAAATGTCTCATTCTTTTGTCCATTGTCCACCAAAGAAATCAACACCTTTGGTCTGTGCTCCTCCGGAAACTCTAAGAAGGAAGAGGAAGGTTGAAAGGAAGTCTCAGTAACTATAGGAATTTCATCTGGGCCACCAGTTCTCATCCTGAAGTCAAGTTCCTCAGCAGGTTCCTCTACCATGAACTATTTTAAACCAAACCCAGTCTGAACGACGGTTTTCCAATCATTAACATTTTGAGAAATCAATGGAATTCTTCTGGAATTAACTAAATTAGTGCTGGACACTGGCCCTCCAAGACCAAAACCGAGGCCCCGTAAATTGTGCTTGATAACAGTCCAAAAAGGAACGCATTAGGACACACCTCCCCAATTAAGAGTACAGAGATATCCATCACTATTTCTCCATAATGTCTATAAGCCTCCGAAGCATTAACATCACTACGTCAAGTGTTCTTAACCCATCTTCTAAACTCAGAGAAGAACAGGCCAACCCTTTCCATGGTCCGTCCATGGCTACGTTGTCTTTGCAGTGTGTATTTTCTGAAGGCTTCTCTCCACTATGTTTTCTCTGATGAACTTTGAGGCTGGCTGAGTGAGCGAAGGTCTTCTCACACTGAGAACACTGGTAAGGCTTTACTTCGGTATGGACTCTGAGGTTGGAACGCCTGGTTTCCCACAGGTAGAGCACTCGTGAGGTTTCTCTCCAGTGTGAACGCTTGGCTAATACCGTTAAATTCCGAAAACGCCTTCCCACAGACAGAGCACTGGTAGGGCTTTTCTCCAGTGTGAATTCTCTGATGGGCTTGGAGGCCCAAAGGCAGAGCAAGAGCCTTATCACACTGGGAACAGCAGTGAGGCTTTTCTTTAGTATGGCTCTGTTAATGCTCCTGCATCACATGTGGTGGGGGTTTTCTCCGGTGTGAATTATCCGCTGCCTTGTAAACAATGCAGAGTTGGAGAAACACAGTTTTCCAGAGGTCAAGCACTGGTAAGATTTTTCTCCAGTATGTGTTCTCTCATGTGTTTTCAGTATGGAAAACAGCGTTGGATGGCTTTTATCTCCACAGAGAGCATCCTGGGTTTCTGTGGTGGTCCATCCATTCTGATGGACACTTAGCTATTACTTCTTCTCCGTAATGTCTATAAGCCTCAGAGGCATTAACATGACTACGTCAAGTGTTCTTAACCCAGTCTAAAGCATATTAGACTGAACGTTTTACCAACTTTTCAACATTTTTCAAAGTACACTATATTGACAAAAGTATTGGGACACCTGACTTCTGAAATTTTTTTTTTTTTGGATAATCACCACCATACTTATCCCAAAAGTACTGGATGGAGCTCCACCACCATCATTCCAGAGAACACAGCTCCTCCACTGCTCCACAGCTCAATACTGGGGGGCTTTATACCCCTCTAGCTCACGCCTGGCATTATTAGGCAGCATGAAGCCAATAGGTTTATGGTGTTGGAGTCTTATTCTATTGGCAGTACTTCTCCACAGGGACTAGACAAGCTATGTGTGATATGAACACTGGTCTGGTACTGGTTTGGTTGGTCAATCATTCTCCTTTAGACCCACTAATGTTGCCACCAGTGTCCTGAACTGAGTCACTTCTGTCTGAAGAGCCTCCAGCTTTGATATATATATATATATATATATTAATGATAATAATAATAATAATAATAATAATAATAATAATAATAATAATAATTGTGGTCTCAATATATTGTATTGTGTACAAAAGGCCCATTTGTGGGAAAATATATTTCCTGGCCTCAATATATTATATATTTTTGGAAGCCTCAATATATTTATTTGTGGCCTTAATTAATTCTTTTCTGTCTTTAATATATTTCTGGTGGCTCAATATATTAAGAATAATTATTTTCTGGCCTAAATATATTGTGTTGTGTACACAAAAGGCCCGATTGTGGGAAAATATATTATATCCTGGCCTCAATGTATTACATATTTGTGTTAGCCTCAATATATTTATTTGTGGCTTTTTTTGTCTTAATATATTATCCTGTGGCCTCAATATATTATCTTGAGTTCTCAATATATTTCTGGTGGCCTCAATATATTAATAATAATACATTTTGTTGCATAAATATATTGTTTTGTGTACACAACAAATATTATTAATAAATAAATTATTTCCTGGCCTCAATATATTATTTATTCATCTTAATATATTATCTCGTGGCCACACCTTATTAAAAAACAATTAAGGGATTCCTAGACTGGAGATCTGGAGCAGTTATGCAGCGATTGACACTTAAATTGTGTATTTAATTTAGTAAATAATGCTATCAGTGCAGTTTACAGTACATTTAGAGTCATTTTTATTTAAAAAAAATAATAATAATATTAGTGCAAAAACGAGGTGCCTTGTTGTTGTTATTTGCCTGTCGCATAGCAACCGCCGGTGCAGGAAGTAGCAATGCGGTGAAATTCCAGAAGACCAATCACAAGCCACAACCTGTTCACGCCCACTTTGATCTTGTGAACGACAATGAATTTGGTTGTGTTATTTTATTGATAAAAATAACACATTTACAGTTTTTTTTTAAATACATTTATATAAAAATCAACACCACACTGCATATTTTTAAAATTAATAATCGTCTTTTGAATTGAAGTGAAATTGCACTGTTACATGGCGTGAATATTTTCTAAATAATAAATAATTATTATTTATATATAATAATAGTAATAATTTTCCACCGTGTCAGGATTTCCGACGACCAATCGCAAGCCGTTTCCTTACGTACGCCCCCTGATTGACACTCAACGCAGCCAATCAGAGCAGGAATGTTAGTGTGACGTCGCGACACCGCAGCACAGATTGACGAAGAAAATGGCGAAAGCGTTTTAGAGGCAGTGGAGCTTCGGCGGAGAGCTGAAGATGAGAATATGGTGAGTTCAGACAGCACGCTACTGAGCTGTGAGGATGATCTCCGCACTTTCTGCCCATAATCTGCACTGTTTAGCTAGGTAGAGTTAGCCAGCCAGTGTCCTCCTCCTAGGCTGCGTCCAGACAGTCAAGTCTGGGTGCCTAGATTTTGCCTGATCTGGTAAGCATGTGGATTGACTTGCATTAGGGCTGAGCCTGTGTGTTCAGGGAGGCTCTGAGCTGCAGATCAGACAAAATTGAGACAGTAGCCATATCTAGGAGGGTTTATGATGTTATTCTGTAGCTCAAATCAGGTGGGAGAACCCTAAACTGATGAACTGAGGGTGACACTGTCCTTTTTGGAACCTAAAGCCAAAATTTTTTTAAGCCCTGAGAAATTGCCACCCTCATTTTTTGGCCCAGCTTCCATTACAGTTGGATGGTGGACCTGCTAAGATCCCAACCCAAGCCATTGGCAAGGACAAGTGACTGTCCTTCTGTGTTCTTCTACCATATTCCTTCAGTGATCACCTTCCAAGATAGCTAATAATTCTGGAAACCTTGTCTAGGAACCTAAATATTGTACGTTTTAAATGTAAAAATCTTTTCTATGTTTATCAAACAGGAATTTCCAGACCTCAGACCTTCTCCTCTCCCCAAAATGAAACCAGTGCATCACCAAGAAGACGGCGATGGAGACCTGGAGGGTGTGGACAGGGTGTTGGTTGTTATTAAAACAGAACCAGATCATCCAGAGGGAATCGGTTCCTTCGTTGAAGAGCAGCACGTCCTGCAGCTGCCGGAGAACGCATCCAGTTCGTTCCCCTCGATTCCTGCAGGGAGGTGGGGAGGTGGATCTGAAAGGGAGAGCCAGCATACACTCGAGGATGATGATGATGAGGAGGAGGAGGAGGATGTACGCAGCTCACTCGTCGTTATTAAAGTGGAGCCAGATGAACAAGAACTGGGTTCCGGTGGTGACTTCCACGCCCCTCATGAGCTGGAGATGGTGTCCAGTCTGCCAGCTATGGGGAAAAATGAGCATAACCTTGAGGGAATGCCTTACTTTTCCTACTGTGAGGAAGATCCAGAGCATGAAAACAGCCGAACGTCTCCAATAGAGAATACGAACTTAAATACGTCGGGTGAGTGAATGGCTGTAAATGTGAAAATGTAAATAAATAATGCAGTAAATAACCTTGGCTTTGATATTTTTCCATTTCAGGTGAGCAGAGCCAGCCAGCATCTGTGGCACAGCATAAAGAACCGAGGCCTTATTGCTGCTCTGAGTGTGGAAGGACGTTCTCTAAATCCTCACCCTTTTACAGTCACATGAGAATTCACACCGGTGAGAGGCCCTTCCAGTGCTCTCACTGCAATAAGACTTTCATTCAGTCGGCTACCTTTAAAATCCACCAGAGAATACACACCGGAGAGAGGCCTTACCAGTGCTCAGACTGTGGGAAGACTTTCAAGCGCTTAGATAGCCTTCGGATCCATCAGAGAACTCATACCGGTGAGAAACCGTACAAGTGTTCTCACTGTACGAAAACATTTGCCCGGCTAGATATTCTCCAGAACCACGAGAGAACTCACACCGGAGAGAAGCCGTACCGGTGCTCTTTCTGCTCTAAGAACTTTACCCGGTTGTGCATCTTTCAGATCCACCTGAGAACCCATACTGGAGAACGGCCTTACCAGTGTTCAGCCTGCGGGAAGAAGTTCGTGGACCTTTCGAATCTTAAGAATCACGAGAGGATACACACCCAAGAAAGGCCGTATCAGTGCTCCCTGTGTGAGAAGACCTTCATCCAGCTATCCAGCTTAAATAGCCACATGAGAAAGCACACCGGAGAGAAGCCTTACCAGTGTACCATCTGCGGGAACAGATACAGCGCCTCATATACTCTTCACGACCATAGGAGGAAAAAACACATGGCTTCCTCCATCGCCGCTCCATCTTCAGCGGTTCTGCTGTCGGGACCTGTTCTACCACCGTTTGAAACGAATGAATCCGTGAGGTACAATCAAATGAGTAGCATCCCTGTCCCACACGGTAATGGATCAAATATTGACCCTTCAATAAATACCTCGGGTTTGTTGTGACCTATGAAATCATTTCCCTTCTCGACTCTATAACTCTAAATAAGTGATGGACATAAGATAGAACAAAAAAAAGTGTTGGTTAATATGATGTTTTCACTGTTTGTTGATCAGTCTGTTTGACATAAGTATTGGGACGCTAACAACCCAAAGTATGTACGAGTGATTGGGCCAAGTAATTTCTACAAAAATCTCTGATCGGATTGACCCCTCATACATGTTCAGATCTAATCATAAAATGGGCAGATATGAGCTAAATATTTCCCATTTTCCATCAACCAGTTTAACCATCATATACTCATCTAAATACATCCAATTTATGGTACACAGTTGGTGTAGTACGACCCTATACAGGGAAAGTGTTCTGTCGCCACTGGTTGGCCTGAAAAGCTCAACTTGGTTATAGAAGCACAACATTGAAGTCTTCCTGGATCGGGGCCTGGATTGTGGTAGGAGAGCCTGAGGGATGTAATGATCTCGAGGGCTAGGTCAACAGGAGCCGGATGATCCTGGTAGGGTCACCCTAGGCCGAGTGAAAATCCAAAAACGTCCCCCCAGTCCAATAAAATCCAGAACACCTGCCCAGAGAAGAGTTACTGGGACCTACTCCTGGAGCTAGGCCTATAGGTAGGGTCTGTAGGCGAGTGCCTGGTGGCCAGGCAGCCCTTGTACGCTGGCTGGACTCTGCTTGCACAAGTAACATGGGAAGACCATGTGGACCCGCCACCCAAAGAATCTGGATTGGGGATGCGATTCAATGCCCATTGGGCAGAAGGCAGTGGCAGAAGAGACTTGGCGTCATGGACGTCAGCAGTAGAAATGAGCTGTTGGTGCATGGGAGTGTTCTTGGGTTGGTAAATCCTCTGAGACTGGTGCTTCATGTGTGATCCACCAGCACTTTTAGTCTGAACTGAAAAAGCTTGAGACTGGTGCTTCATGTGTGATCCACCAGCACTTTTAGTCTGAACTGAAAAAGTTTGACTTTGTACTCAATTCTGGGTTTAATGATCTCCTAAAGATCTAAAAGTTGGCAAATTTTGACAGAATTCAGATTGAATTGCAATTGTACTACAAAGCGTCTTATTTGTATTACTGTTATTATTTATTTGTTATTTTTTTTCTAATGTTATTAAAAGTGTTTTCACACTACAGCTTTTTTCTGGACCCAGCTCGCGGACCTTTGCTCTTCGGGTTCGGGGCGTTTGGTCAAGTGTGAAAGCTGATTTCGAGCCCAGGAGCTGTTCAGAAAGCTAATCTTCAGTCCTCCTGAAACCTGTGGTCTGGGGTTCGCTTCAAGTGGCTTCTTGTATCCAAGGAAAATAATAATAAAAATATATAAATAAACAGATGAATCAGGGTCCTGGGCAGAAAGCCACACGAGCCCAGTGTGAGTCCTGGGAGAGGACTAGGGCTAGGCGATATGGTAAAAATACTATATCATGATATTTAAAGACGATATTTATCACGATACATGTAAATCATGCAGATCCTCTGAATACAGTGATTTCTACTCAACATCTGCTGCTCTTCATCTAATGAACCCTTCAGTCTAATCACACTGTTAGTAATGAACCCTGCAGCTGATCAGTGTTTATTTACATTAACAGTCTCCTCCATATGATTAGAGAAGTTATTACTATCACCATGACCAAAATGTATCACGATACGATAAAATATCATCATATTATCCAGCTCTAGTATGGACTTGTATATTCGGGAACAGATACCACACCCTAAGGATACTGTGTTATTACTATTATTATTATTATTATTATTATTATTGCCCTAGCCACCTGACGAGGTGATTGCTTATCAAAGTCCTGTCAAAGCCCTCAACTGTGGACAGGGAGAACCTGTACATTGGCCATAGACCACACGGATAAGCCAGAAGCCTGAGGTTACTGATTCTTAAGGGGTTCACACTAGTACCTAAAAGCAAAATTCTACTTTTTTTAGATGACGATTTAATGTTGGGCAGTTTTGCTCAATAAATGAATGTAAAAACTATAAATCTGTATAATTGACTTCTCTTTTCTAGTTTTAGTGCTATTGAATTCCTAGCAGGTTCAATTTATTGCAAAAGTATTCAAGTATTAAAGTCATTAAAGATAAAAATAAAATTAAAATAAAAATGACGCCCAGATTCTTTCAGCTAGTATTGTATTGCACACCAGTGTTGTTAATTAAAAATTCCTGACGGCTTAGGAATTATTATCTTCACCCATCCTTCCTGCAGATCTCCAATCCTGTGTTGTTTAGCCTTGTGTTTGGGACAGGGCGTGATTTATTTCAGTATTTCCCTGTATTTTGCACCATCTGTCCAATTTTGTTGAGGAATGGGCAGTGTTAGGTTAGCTGGGTCACCGATTCTTTCGGGCAAACTCCAAATACGCTGTTATACAGTGTTTATTTATTTATTTATTTATTTATAAATACTTAGTAATGGCTTTTTTCCCCACCCACCATACAAACCATTTTCATTTAGAGCTTATTATAGTTTGCATTTTTTTTTTTTTTTTCTTGTTTCCTTGTAATTGGTTTAGATGTATTGGTATGTTTTGGTTGATTGGTTTGTTTCTAGGTTCCCAATATTTTGCTGAAACTGATTAAGAATTCTGGAGGTTTTTTTTATGCATTCCAGATATATGTCTTTATTTAAAATAGATAAATTTATATGCAAAAAAAAAAACAAAACAATAATAATAAAAAAAATAATAATAATAAAAAATGGAATAAAGGACCATTGTGTAACCTGCGTTTTTTGTTGTTTGGTTATCTGCTTTTACATCAAATTTACATCAAAAGAAATTAAATATTAAACGCTGTTAAATGTTATATTTACTTATTTTATACCCAGCAACACCACATTATACATTACTGATAGTTCTGAATATTGATATTCTGAATATATTGTGTTACATATTTTAAAATCCAACTAAAAAACTAAACATTTTAGTACTTTTAGCATTTTAATTAAAAACTAAAATTTAAAAATTAAATTAAATAAAATAATTTTCTGTAGAAATGACTTCTCGCCGTGTCGGGATTCGCGCCGACCAATCACAATCCGTTTCCCCACGCACGCACACTGATTGACACCCGGCGCAGCCAATCAGATCGGACTTGTTCCAGTTTGGTCGCGACACGTCAACAAACAAAAATGGCGAAAGCGGCTGAGAGGCAGAGGAGCTGTGGGCAGAGCTGAAGATGAGAACATGGTGAGTTCAGACGAGCGCAGTAACGGTCATTTCAGTCCACAGCCTCCTCACATTTGGGGTTTCCCCCTCGTTTGTGTCCATTTGGACGCGTTATTTCTCCTCCATAACTCCACCAGCTGGAGATCTGCTACTGTCCAGAAGATATGAGATGAGCAGAAGTAGGAAAGGTGGAGATGGATGGACAGCTCTGCTTCTCAGATCCTCCTCATGTTCTCTACAAGAGCGAGGAGAACCCAAACTGGAGGGGAATAACACTAGAAGTTGGAGCTTGATGGTGAGGAACAGCCTCAAACTGGAGAACCTTGGAGAACCTCAATAATAGGAGTGCATGGGAATGACTGACCGGTCACCCTAGAATTACTGACCGCCTGGTCGTGCACTGTTTAAATGGCAAATGTTTAATACTACAACAAAAAATAAATAGAAAGTGGGCAAAAGTATTGGGACACCTGCTCATATCCTGTGTTTGTTGGAGTAACTGTCTCTACCAGGGAAGAAGACTTTCTCCTAGATGCTGGAGGATGTTGGATAATGATGATGATGATGATGATGATCATGATCACCACCCCACCTCATCATCCCCAACTCATCCCAAAAGTACTGGATGGAGCTCCTCCACCACCATCATTCCAGAGAACACAGCTCTTCTTCCACTGCTCCACAGCTCCTCAATGCTGGGGGGCTTTATAACACCCCCCTAGCCCACACCTGGCATTATTAGGCCGCATGGTGCCAATAGGTTCATCTGCTTTTGAGAGTCCCTATTTTATTGACAGTACTTCTCTACAGGGACTAGACAAGCTGTGTGTGTATCTGTCAGCAATCTGTATGATATGATATACTTTCTATATGTGATTTTTTTTTTTATTGATATATAAGAAATATGATTTAAAAAAAAAAGCTCTGACCGTGTTAATTTAGCTTTGGTAGACTGATTGGTTGCTCTCTAGGTTCTTCAGGCTGGTTCACTGAGCCGTAGGTCAGTGGCCTTCTACTCAACAAACAAAAATAGCAAAAGGCAGAGCAGAGAGACGGTGCACTGACCAACAGTAGAGCTGAAGATGAGACTGTCAGCACTAGAGATGGGTCAGTGGGATATACATTTTTCATAGAAAAGGCGACTGACAAAAACACTGGATTGAGAACGTTGGGCACTGAAGAATCGATGAGGGTTCGTGGAGTAATACGTACTTCTATACCAGGCGTTGGTGGTGGAGCAGGGCATTTTGCTGTGTGGTTCTTCTTAAATATCTCCAGGAGAGCCCTCAGACCCATGTCCACCCCCCCAACCTCCCTGTTTTCAGAATAAACAGTGCCTGTTGTGAGTGACCCAAGATCTGACCCCAGTGAGCAGGCAAACTCTTTAGTGACTTGAGTGATCAGTGTGAAGTAAGTAAGCAGTGTGAAGTGAGACTGAGCTCTGAGGACATCTCCACCAAACATGGGCTACTGACTGGGCCAGTGCCCAGGGGTCCACGACTGTCAGGGACTTGGGACTAGGTAGGTCAGGCTTGATTCCATGGCTGGTGGTGGTTAGCCCACCATGCTACACCAATACAAGTCATTGAACAGGACTTCTAACCCTACATTCTCCGGTTAGGTCTTCTATTTCTTCTCAAAACTATGAATTCTTGAGGATATTGGAAATATTCCTTTGGGATTTCGGTCCATGTTGACATGATTGCATCTTGCAGCTCCTGCAGTTTTTATGCCCTGAATCTCCCATTATACCTCATCATAAATGTGTTCTTCTGGATTCAGGTGGATCTGCTGACTGGGAAGAACCACCACCGAAGAGTACTGAACTCATTGTCATTTTTATGAAACTGATTAGAGAAGACTTTAGCTTTATGACATGGTTCCTCATCATGCTGGAAGTAACTGTTAGAAGATTAACAGTAGGTTAAAATGGTGTCCCAAGTCTGAGATGACAGGATCTAGGTGGGATAGAGCTAAGCTGGATATATTCTAATGATTTAAGGAGGCATTCACTCCAAATATCAGGGTATGGACCTCTCTGAACCCTCTGAACTCTGCTGAAGACTAAAGCCTCTGTTCTTAAAGATACAATATTTAATGCTGTGTGTATTTGATTCATATGGTTTCCCTGTGTTTATCAAACAGGAATTTCAGGACCTCAGGCCTTCTCCTCTCCCCAAAATGAAACCAGTGCATCACCAAGAAGACGGCGATGGAGACCTGGAGGGTGTGGACAGGGTGTTGGTTGTTATTAAAACAGAACCAGATCATCCAGAGGGAATCGGTTCCTTCGTTGAAGAGCAGCACGTCCTGCAGCTGCCGGAGAACGCATCCAGTTCGTTCCCCTCGATTCCTGCAGGGAGGTGGGGAGGTGGATCTGAAAGGGAGAGCCAGCATACACTCGAGGATGATGATGAGGAGGAGGATGTACGCAGCTCACTCGTCGTTATTAAAGTGGAGCCAGATGAACAAGAACTGGGTTCCGGTGGTGACTTCCATTTTTATCATGAGAAAAATGAGGCAGAACTTCAGGGAATGCCCTACTATTCTTACTGTGAGGAAGATCCAGAGCATGAAAACAGCCAAACGTCTCCAATAGAGAATATGAACTTAATTACGCCAGGTAAGTGAATCGCATTTGGATTATATTCCCAGAGAATATAAATTCACTGAGAAATGAGAAGTAAAAGACCTTAAAAGACCTTTGATTGACCGTAATTTCTGATGTTTGCCATTTCAGGTGAGCATGGCCAACCCTCCAAAGGAGAGCACAAAGGACTGAAGTCTTACTGCTGTTCTCAGTGCGGAAAGACCTTCTCCAAATCGTCTGCCTTTTACAGACACATGAGAATACACTCTGGTGAGAGGCCCTTCCAGTGCACTCAGTGCAATAAAACCTTCACCCAGTCGACTTCGTTTAAAATCCACCAGAGAATACACACCGGAGAGAGGCCTTACCAGTGCTCAGACTGTGGGAAGACTTTCAAGCGCTTAGATAACCTTCGGATCCATCAGAGAACTCATACCGGTGAGAAACCGTACAAGTGTTCTTACTGTCCGAAGACCTTCACGCGATCGCATATCCTTCAGAACCACGAGAGAACTCACACCGGAGAGAAGCCGTACCGGTGCTCTTTCTGCTCTAAGAACTTTACCCGATTGTGCATCTTTCAGATCCACCTGAGAACCCATACTGGAGAACGGCCTTACCAGTGTTCAGCCTGCGGGAAGAAGTTCGTGGACCTTTCGAATCTTAAGAATCACGAGAGGATACACACCCAAGAAAGGCCGTATCAGTGCTCCCTGTGTGAGAAGAATTTCATCCAGCTATCCGGCCTTACTAGCCACATGAGAAAGCACACCGGAGAGAAGCCTTACCAGTGTACCATCTGCGGGAACAGATACAGCGCCTCATCTACTCTTCACGACCATAGGAGGAAAAAACACATGGCTTCCTCCATCGCCACTCCATCTTCAGCAGTTCTGCTGTCGGGACCTGTTCTACCACCGTTTGAAATGAATGAAGAGTTAGACTCCATGAGGTATAATCAAATGGACAGGATGCCCATCCCACTCGGAACTGGAACGAGTATTGACCCTTCAACTAATGCCTCAGGTATCCAGGTGTTCCTGGATTGCTGAATCTTCTGGGATTGGTGCTTCATGCCTGATCCTCAAACATTAAGAGTTTTCTCCATGTGGCGAGCGTCAGTCTTGCGGCCCAGTTCGTATTCAGAGAGAGGCAGACACAGATAGACGACCACATGCCATTCCACCTGTGGATTTAAAAAGGTCCTGGCGGGAAGATGGCAGAAGCACTGCCATCAGCCAATGGAATTACAGATTTCGGTGAAGCGAAAAATAAAGGAACAACACCTCCTTTAATTGCCCTGTCTTTAGTTTTTCCCCCTTTCTTATTTTTGTGTTTAAAGACTACGCAAGATGGTCGCTAGCCATGCAGTCTTGCAGTCGTCATGTGTACCATGTAAGAAACATGAGCAGTTTTCCACCTGCTTCTGTTTTTTCATAATGGAAGCAAAGTGAGACCATCAAGGTCTGGGTGCATCCTCCTTCCATCTTCCTGTCCACTTCTTCTTGACCAGGGTTGGGGAATCATTGGGAACAAAGACAGAAAGGCCCCCTGGACAGGGCAGCAGTCCATCGCAGGGTGCCATTCGTACCCATTTACTCACACATTTACAACTATGGGCAATTTAGCATTACCAATTTACCTACTGTTTGGTTTTGGGAGGTCGGAGGAAATTCATGCGAAAACTGGGAATTCTGGGTTTAGTAAGCTAAAAAAAGATCAAAGTCTGCAAGCTCACTTTTACAATTTTGACAGTATTCAGATTGCATTGTCGTTGTAGTAGAAGGCTTCTTATGCGGTGGTATTATTATTATTATTATTATTTATTGTTGTTTCATAATTTTATTGTTAAAGAATATTATGTAGAGCTTGACAATGACCTTTACATAACAGTCCAGCCAAGGTTTATAATATTACACCCAAATCTTAATACCATACATATACTAAAGTTAAAACTGATGGATCTCAGAACTGTCAGTGAAATGTGTCTAAACCAGTGACTGTAGAAAACATGCACACTGTGGTTTCGTTCCCCTTCGTTCTATAGAAATGAAGCCAAAACCATCCGCCATGTTGTCAAATCTGGCAGTATCAGACCAAGATTTTGACACACATTGATACATATGTTTAATATGTAAGAACCTACACTACAGACCATGTCTTAAGGTGGGGTGGTGCTTGTTGTATTTGAGTGATTGACCATTCTGGGCAGCTCCTGCTTTTTGCTATCTGGCTGGACTCATTTTTTGCTGAAGACCCATGACATGGGTGTAAGAAGGAAGGGGAAATACTTGTTGAAAGGAGATCTGTGATCTGGGTCAGTGGGCGTTAAAAGGAGGTTTTGGGCATTTTCTGCCATCTTTGTCATATTCCATACCTGAGATTAGTAATATTATTATTAGTAGTAGTAGTAATTTATTCAACTATTCAAGTGTAATCAGTTTTCATATGTTTGTATGTTTGTTTCTAGTTCAAATATTTAACTTAATTTAAAAACAAACACTTAATAATTATATAGTACCAAAATGCTTTGACCAGAAATCATCTTTTGTGATTTTATGTTATATTTAACATAGCATTTTCCTGAATTACAGAATCACTCTTAATGCCTTGTTTTTCTTATGTGCTGATTTGTACATAAATTACTGTAGATAAAGTCTAATGAACTTTAAATGCATAACCAACAATGTTTCAAATAAAGACTTTTTTAATTTGATATTTTTTTACATATTTAATACAACAAACTCACTGGACATCACAACAATAACTTCAATATTTTAGAGTACAATTAACAGTACTGATACAAAGTTTGTCTATCCAAAAACTGATGCCCAAATGTTTGTGGACACCCCTTCTAATGAATGCATTCAGCTTCTTTAAGTGCTGACACGGATGTCTAGTCTCTGTAGAGAAGTACTGATGAGAAGCCAGTAGAATAACTTCTCTTAGGTGCAGTAAAACCTGAAAAACCTTGTGGCACCATGCTGCCTAATGCCGGGCGTGGGCTAGAGGGGTATAAAGCCCCTCTGCAGTGCAGAGCAGTGGAAGAACTGTGTTCTCTGGAAGGATGCTCTTGTCGCTGAATGCAATCAAATCTCCACAGCAATGCGTCTCCTCCAAAATCTAGTAGAAAGTCTTCTTCTCTGGACAGTAGAGACAGTTACTCCAACAGAAGCAGGAGAAACTCTTTAATACCCTTGATTTCAGAAAAAATCAAACAATGATTGAGCAGGTGTCCCAATACTTTTGTCCATAAAGTGTATCTTCACCAAACATGTCTTGGGTTGAGTTTAGATGTTCCTTTAAGGTTTGTCTCCTGTATGCTTCTTGAAATGTTTGGTGAGGTGTCCCGACTGAATGAAGGTCTTGTCACACAAAGAACACCGGTACGGCCTCTCCTCCGTATGGGTCCTCTCGTGGTTTCTGAGACTCGACAAGTACAAGAATCGCCTTTCGCAGACGAAGCACTGGTAAGGCTTTTCACCAGTGTGAATTCTCTGGTGATTCTGATACACATCTAAGCGTGTGAACGTCTTGGCGCACTGAGAGCACTGGTAAGGCTTCTCTCCGGTATGAGTTCTGCAGTGGTTCTGATAGATGTGCAGCCGGTTGAAACTCTTCCCACACTGAGAGCAAAGGTAAGGCTTCTCTCCGGTATGAGTTCTCTGATGGAGCTGAAGGACGTCCGTCCGCGTGAAGGTCTTGCCGCACTCAGCGCACTGGTAGGGCTTTTCTCCAGTATGAGTTCTCTCGTGGGCCTTGAAAGATCTGGACTGGGTGAAGGATTTGTCACAGTGAGAGCACTGGTACAGCCTCTTACCAGTGTGTATTCTCATGTGACTGTGAAAGGCTGTGGACTTGGAGAACGTATTTCCACACTCAGGACAGGAGTAAGACCTCAGTCCGCTGTGTTGTTTGTCCCATCGGCAGGAGGCCAAGACACAATCCCTGTACCTGCCGTCTGCATGAATAGCTTTTCCTGGAATCTGTTGAACGGAAGGTGGTCTGCTCCCATTAGCCAAGGACGACTGACCGGCGTCTCCTGAAACATCAAGAAATGACACGCAAATGACAACATGGGGCCAGTTTTAAGCTTTTCCTGGACAGTAGAGACAGTTACTCCAACAAAAGCAGGATCAACTCTTTTAATAGCCTTGATTCTGAAGAAACTATGATTGCGCAGGTGTCCCAATACTTTTGTCTATATAATAATAGGGCTGGGCGATATGATAAAAATATAAAATCTCTATGTTACCACAGACTAAATACATCAGTAAGATTCTTATAAACTACTATTCAGATCCTCTCCTGTACTGAATACAGTGATTTATACTCAACATCTGCTGCTTTTCATCTAATGAACCCTTCAGTCTAATTACACTGTTAGTGATGAAACCTGCAGCTGATCAGTGTTTATTAAGCACTGACAGTCTCCTCCATATGCTTAGAAAAGCTTGTTGCTATCATGTTAACAAAATTTATCATGATACGATAAAATATCATCATATCGCCCAGCTCTACTATATAGAGGACCTTCATTAAACATGAGCATGGGGCCAGTTTTAAGCTTTTTCTGGACAGTAGAGACAGTTACTCCAACAAAAGGGGTTCAGGATCAACTCTTTTTAATACCCTTGATTTCAGAAGAAACAATGATTGCGCAGGTGTCCCAATATTTTCGTCTGTATAGTAGGGCTGGGTGATATGGTAAAAATCCAAAATCATGATATTTAGACATTTTGTTACAAATCAAAATACATCAGTACCGGCAGAATCTTAAAAACGACTATTCAGACCAAATTTATTCAAGATATGATAAAAATATTGTCATATCGCCCAGCTCTACTATACAGTGAACCTTCATCAAACATGAGCATGTGGCCAGTTTATGGAGTAAATATAGATAAATCTGATCAATAGATGTCTCATTATCTGCAGAGAACATACTTCCACACAGAATAGTAGACACCAGAACAAGGCTGAGATGGAGTTTACAGGGCGTTCGATTGGGGAAGAGGAGCTTCAGGCATGGTCCTCCTTCCAAAGACTTGACATGTGAACCCTTCTTTTCCTTCTCCAAACTCAAGCTAATCTTGGTTGCATCCTTCCAGAGAATGCTGTTCCTGTTCCACTCATGATTGTAGTCGTCTGACAGTGATCCGGTGATCTGCCTCCCTCAGTGTTATGGACATGACTGGATGTTGTGAAGGGGTATTCCTTCTCCAAGGAAGGACTACTCGTACAGTTGTCTACCATGGCTTCTTGGTGTTGACATGCTCTGGAGTCAATTCCACTTGTAGGTGGTCTAGGGAGCTCTTACTACGTGATCCAACAAAGAGGTGTTGGTGCAAGTAAAGTAGGCTATCAACCTTTCAGAGAAGAGATGCACCAGCGAGCTCAGCAACACCAACAGGCCTGGAAAGCCATGGCAGACAACTAAAGTAGATGATCAAAGCCCTTTTTCTTTGATCCTTTCAGATTAAAACAGCTTTAATGCACTTCACTTACTTGTAGTTAAGTTCCCGTGGCCTCTCACCAACTCCAGCCTTGGATTCCAATCCACCTGCTGGACTGACCACGTCTGTACCGGGGTCTGCTTGCCACTGCCGCTGTAAAGAGGCCAAGGAACGTCCGCAGAGTGTGCTTCGGTCTTACAGAGACAAGGCAGGCAGGGGTCCTCCTGCTGACCCATGAGCTGTTCCTCACGGTCAGATTCACAGTTCATTCTCTGCAGATCTGGCTCTGTTTTAACGGCTACCAAACCAGGCACCTGGAGAGGGTGGCGGGCCTCGTCTTCGTCATCCCGCACTGGCAGTGCGTTTGGCACGTCCTCATACCCATGTTGGACGTGCTGGTCTCCGGCACTTTGTAGAGGTGGACTCAGTTCCTCTGGTTCTATTTTAATGACGAACAGACTGTCCACACCCTCTGGATCCATGTGTTTCTGGTGCTGTACTTGTGCAGGTGGTCTAGGAGGAGGATACGCTGGCAGTGAAGGACAGGTTTCCTGTTATAGAAATAAACAGAAATCATCAAATTTCTATAATATTAAATATTCACTATTACCAGCTCTACCACTGGACTATATGTTTAAATGTTTGTGGACGCCACTTCTAATGAAACCATTCAGCTTCTTTGAATGGCACCCACAGCTTGTCTAGGCCTTGTAGAGAAGTACTGCCAATGGAATAGACTCTCTGGAGCAGATGCAACATGAGCCGGTTGGCACCATGACTAATGGCAAGCGTAGGCCCTAGAGGGGTATAAAGTAACCACCCAACCAGTTAAACATAAGAGTGGATTGGTCATGTTTTGAGCTTGGGTTGTAGCCAATGGTCACTAATGACCCTGAACACACCTCAAAATCCACAATGAACTCATTCTGGACTCAAGAGGAGCAAACTGAAGGTTTTGCCATGACCCTCCGCTAAATATCATTCAAGATAGACCTCAAAACAAGAACTGAAATGACCTTAGCTTTTCACAGCTTCTCCAGAGCGACTTACAAAAGTCCTTTGCTATTTACCCAAGAAAAACAAGTTTGAATAGACTAGAATTTCAAAGATATCTCTAATCTTGGAGTCTACTAAACACAAGTCAATATGGAGACCATAATACTCTTCTCTTCGCCTGAGTAATCTCAGAAGAGGAGGAGAGTCTTCAGTCTGGGTTTGAGGACAGTGAGTGTTGGACTCTTCTGTTCGGACACCCAGGGGAAGTTCGTTCCCCCACTTTGGTGCAGGACAGAAAAAAGTCTGGACGCTCGTCTTCCGTGGATCTTAAAGGATGGCGGGTCGAGCCGAGCCGTACTTGAAGCTGGAAGGGCTCCTGGTGCAGATCGGCTTTTGACCTCCGCCATCAAGTAAGATTTACACCAGGTTGCCCAACATTTTGCTCCCTCCAAACCTCCCATTATGATCTAACTGGTTTGGTATGTTTCTGATGGTAGAAGCTGTACTTCGACTCATCAGCTGTGGTGAGAGAGATCTACCTGCTACCATGATGAGATTTAGGACCGTTGGAGTCTTCTTTACTTGTCTTGAGGTCCTGCTCTTGGGCTGAACTGGTCGTCTGATCTGGTCATGCTGGTCAGCTGTCCCACTTGTAAATGATTTAGTGGACAGTGGAACAGGGGTTGATCTCTAACTGTTCTGAGATCTTCTAAAACCCCTTCCATCAACAGACTCCTCTGCATCTCCACCCTTCTTTCTGAAGGCCTCAGAGAGCTCTCTGGATCTGGATCTGACCTTGATGGTGATCTTCTTCAGCCCTCACTTCAACCATCAATAAAGATCAGACCAGACTAAACGTCTGAGGTTTAATTAAGACTCCAGACTCCTCCAGAATAATCCTCTCCAACTATGTTCTGATCATCTGCAGCTGATGAGTCTAATTCTACACATTTGAAGGAGTAATAAATGTGACGGGGGCAGGGGCTGAAGTTTCTCCTGACAGGAAAATTACTATAATTTCTGTTAATTCCATTTTATAAATGATGATTAAAGGCGTTTCTTCAGTCGTGTGAGTTTAGATCACATGAAGATTAAATGTCCAGATGTTCAAATACTGAGGTTCTAAGGTTCTAAAGGGATTTCCCAATTGTTTCACATGACAACATCTGTCTGATTCCCAAATAAAATCTCCACCCCTATTTTTATATATATATATATATATATATATATATATATATATATATATATATATATATATATATATATGCTCATGCAAGAATACAAACCTCATCCTCCTCAACCTTCACCTTTTCTTCCATGGCATCTTCAGTATCTACTGGGTCCGGCCTCCTGCTGCCCTGTTGACACCACACTGCCATGCTGCTGAGATCAGTCAGTCAGCACTCTGATACTGGAGCTCCAGTTGAGCTGCTCCACTGACACAGTTACACCTAGTCAGCCAGGTGAGGTCAGGTTTGTGGTGGAAAGGGTTTCCTAGTTCTCCCACTGCTCCCTTCCATCCTGCAGACGCCATGGAAGCTCGGCTGCTTCTTCTGTATATTTACATCAGACTGGACCAGTCTGTGTGTTACTGCCATCTACAGTGCAGTCAGTTGATATTAGCAGGTATGACAGTAGAGGGCGCCATAAGCGTTAAAATAAACGCACCACACTCATTCACATATTTAAGGGGTAAAAACTGGGGTTTGTTATTATTATTATTATTATTGTTGTTGTTGTTGTTGTTTATTAGTAGTATTACTACTATTGATGATAATAATAATAATAATAATAATAATAATAATAATAATAATAGATGTAATGGTGTTATAATAATAATGCACTATATGTCCAAAAGTTTGTGGACCCCCCTTCTAATGACTGCATCCAGCTACTTTAAGTGGCCCCATTGCTGACACAGATGTGTAAATGCACGCACACACACACACACACACACACACACACACACACACAATAAATAAATAAATAAGCAGGCGCAATAAATAAGCAGGCGTCCCAATTCTTTTGTCCACATAGTGTATGCATGTGTTGTTATTTCTAACAGAAAGTAAGCTCATCCTCTATATATATATATATATATATATATATATATATATTTATTTATTTATATATTTTTTTGCATTACCCATTAACACACCAGTCTTGTCGCTGGTTAATGATCAATCAAGCCCTTGCTTATCTGAAACAGGTGTGTCAGAGCAGTGCAGGTGGGGCCTCCAGAAGTGGCGTTGGGAAACACTAGGTGAGGAACACTCAACACTCAAGCAGAAGCATTATACAAAATATAAAATCTCATCAGATCTTATAAGGTCTGATCATTTTAGATCGGGTCATAATATCCAGTATTTCTCTATTTGAGACTATCTAGTCTGATCTCATAGTGATTAGTTTGATCTTCTATATATTTCCACTAGATGTAAGTAAGACATTGCTTGTCTAAATTGTCTGAACATGCTGTTCACGTCTTTACCTGCTCCCCCATTCCCCACAACAAAATGAATGAGATGAAATATCATTTGAACATGCACTGTGGTGCAGCCTTAAGATCTTAAGATCTCTCCAGTCTTCATGCCGGTGGTGTTACTCCAGTTTGTCTTCCATAAACTTTCTTTAATTAGTGTTACTTTGGTGTACTTAGTGTGTATATATATATATATATATTGAATCTTGAATCTTGAAAAAAAAAACAGCAGATCCCACTATTGTGCTGCTCAGAGGCCTTCCCTGCTTTTCCCCTCTTAAACCTGGGGGAACCAACGTTTTGACAATCACATATGCAAAAGTTCTGCTACCCCTGTTCAAAAGACGTGTAAAGAAATGAACAGATTCCTTTGGAGGGACTTTTTTTATCTTACACATTTAAACATAATTTCTGTTTATTTACTGAATTGATCAGGTTGGAAAATTACTATTTATTTAATTAATATTATTTTAATAGATTGAAAATGTGGCATGTGTAAAATTAATGCCACAAATTATATTAAGCGAATAAACAGTAATTGAAATATGTCTTAGTCTAGAAAGACACTTTACACTGTATTCAAATACACATATTAATCATCATGGGGTGCCCAAACATTTGCATATAGCGCATTATAGCGCTATATGAAACTGAAACTGATTTTATGGCATGTAGCAGAAATGACATGCTCCTCAAAAATGACCAACATGTTCAACATACCGTGTGCCACACATACGTTAGGCCTTAGGTCGCCTTACCCTGGTACCCTTTCGTTTTCGTGTGCAGTCACAGTTTATGATCGCAATAGATATTTTAATAAGCCCTGAGGGAAATGTCCAGACACTGCATATTACAGGAATGCCTCCATCTGAGCGAGCGCCTAGGATTTCCTGGAAAGCCTGAGACCACTGGCACACTGCTGTAATCTGTAACATGTGCAGTAGTTGATAATATGTATTTAAATATTGCTAAATTAAGTCAGATTATGTTGAACATATTGTCTCCTGTGTGTTTATTGCTTATATATTATGCTATATTAAGATTATATTATATATATGATATCATACACAAGGCCATGTATATTTGCTGTAAACTGATAACGGTGACCTTTGGTTCACAGCAGTAAGGAAGATATCAAGCAGACCTAAAACAGAGCTGGAACACAAAGGGAAATACACATTCGGCAGTGATACTGGGTAAATATGATATTTTAATAAAAGTAAAATATCATAAAATGCTGACCTGTATGACGTTGTGTAAATATAATAATGCACCACCTTCACGCTGTAGAGGCTGTTGAGGTGCGATCAGAGAAATCTGCAGCTAAATTAGCAAAAGCTATAGAAGTTGTTTACTCGTGTTGCTGTGATAGGCTGAATACCTTCCCTCCGTGACCGACAATGGAGTTTGTGTTTGAACTGCTGGCTGCTCTGCTGATCGTTCTGTCCACCTGGTTCCTAAGTATGACCTTTCAAACCCGGCTCATTGCAGGTAATATTGTTTATGAGCTACTTTGCTACAGCATGCCAGTTTTATCAACCTATTACTGCATATTTTAACAGTGAGTTCTTACTATTTTGAGGACACCCTATGACAATCTTTGTCTTTTTTTATATATTTAAACATCTGGATGTTATAAGAGATGGAGGAAATATGTGAGGAAAACCTTTGCACACCCTATGCTCTGATAGTTGGTATGTCTCCCCTTGGATGAAATAATTTACCAGGCTCTGACATCAACTGGGAGAGAGTGTTTCCCACTCCTCCATGCAGAAATCTTTCAGCTGTGGGACGTTTCAGCTTTAGCTTTTAGACAGATGGCCTCCCATATCCCTCAAGCTCCCTCTGAGACAGTAAAGAAGTCCTAGGTGATTCTATATGTTGGAGAGATCTCCAGGCCCTACTGCAGGAAAGCAGCTTCAAACCATAACATGTCCACCTCCATGCTAAACAGCAGAGTTCTTGTGCTCGAATGCTGTGTCTGGTTTACCCCATATGTGTCTCTGTGTCCAAATAATTCAGCTTTCGATTAATCTGGCCAAAGCACATTCTTCCAGATGTCCTGGTCTTGTTCTAGGTCTTCTCTTGCTTTGAGGTTCGAATGTCCAGATGTTTAAATACACTAAAAATACTAAGTATTAATAAAATTAACTTCTGCTGCCTTTTGGATGCTACCACAGCCCAGACTCCATCCATCCAGTCCACCATCGTAGCCCAGACTCCATCCATCCAATCCACCGCCACAGATGAGACTCCCTGGGTTCAGTCCTCCACCACAGCCCAGACTCCATCCATCCAGTCCACCGCCACAGCCCAGACACCATCCATCCAGTCCACCGCCACAGCCCAGACTCCATCCATCCAGTCCACCGCCACAGCCCAGACTCCATCCATCCAGTCCACCGCCACAGCCCAGACTCCATCCATCCAGTCCTCCGCCACAGCCCAGACTCCATCCATCCAGTCCTCCGCCACAGCCCAGACTCCATCCATCCAGTCCACCGCCACAGCCCAGACTCCATCCATCCAGTTCACCGCCACAGCCCAGGCTCCATCCATCCAGTTCACCGCCACAGCCCAGGCTCCATCCATCCAGTCCTCCACTATAGCCCAGACCCCATCCATCCAGTCCACCGCCACAGCCCAGACCCCATCCATCCAGTCCACCGCCACAGCCCAGACCCCATCCATCCATTCCACCGCCACAGCCCAGACCCCATCCATCCAGTCCACCGCCACAGCCCAGACCCCATCCATCCATTCCACCGCCACAGCCCAGACTCCATCCATCCAGTCCTCCGCCACAGCCCAGACTCCATCCATCCAGTCCACCGCCACAGCCCAGACTCCATCCATCCAGTTCACCGCCACAGCCCAGGCTCCATCCATCCAGTCCTCCATCGTAGCCCAGACTCCATCCATCCAATCAACCGCCACAGATGAGACTCCCTGGATTCAGTCCTCCACCACAGCCCAGACTCCATCCATCCAGTCCACCGCCACAGCCCAGACCCCATCCATCCAGTCCACCGTTACAGCCCAGACTCCATCCATCCAATCAACCGCCACAGATGAGACTCCCTGGATTCAGTCCTCCACCACAGCCCAGACTCCATCCATCCAGTCAACCATTACAGCTCAGACTGGAGGAAGCATCAATGCTCCTGCACTGCACCACAATGTCATACATGGCCCTGTCAGTATTGAAATTTGCTCAAAACACAAAGATGATTGTAAGTATGACTTTATCATTAAATGTTTTCTGTTAATAATAAACAATTTATTAACATGATAAAGATCTATTATTACCAGAAGAAATAAATATATCATTATTATTTTTTTTTTTAAAGATTATCCAGATGGAAGAAAACATTCTAATGGTAATGACAACGTTTTCACTCTATAAATGCTAATCCACTATTACCTGGATAACAATGATAACCTTAACCTCACCCTTAAATTAACCCTAAATCCTAATCCTAAACTTGACCAAAATCTCAGGGTTAAGATTAGGTTTAGGGATTATATTCATCTTACAGTTCAGTTGCATTTAATTGAATATTAACTGAATGAGGTGAGGATCTACGAGGCATCCTAGTAAGGTGATACCACTATTTTCACAATCTCCTGAGTGGTGCAACTGTCTAACTGCCTCATGCTAACCCTTACCCTTCCAGCTTGGTGGCAATGTGTGACGAGGCAGAGACTTAGCAAGTAAAATTAGCTTGGAGAAAATTGGGGGAAAAAAATATGTTAATGCTGCAAAACTGTTATTAGTAATTATCACTGACACACCAAAAAGCACTTCCCGCACATTCTTCACCACATAGCAACCATAATGTCTGGATTTTGCTTTTCCACATATTTCCAAACAGCCACAAGTCCTCAATGGATTTCCACTTAACGAACTGTGCGACCTCTTACATGGTCTTGTTTTGCCGAGCCTCCTTTAGGTGATCACACAGGATAAACCCATCGAAAATACTTGCTAAACATCGATGTAGGACATACAGTATATGCCTGCCAGCTGTTCTTACTGACTGCTGCTCTGTTTTCTCAGTTTCAGATACGGCCGATTTGCGCCACATCTGTGTGAAGCTCAAGTCTTCTTTCATAGAGAAATTTGGCATGATCGACAGCACAGCAATAGAAGGAAAGCAGACACCCCTTGAGGACGTTTATACAGAGCTTTACATCACTGAAGGTGAGAGCGATTTGGTCAACAATGAACATGAAATATGGCAAATCGAGAGAGCGTCTCGAGTACAGGCATCACACGACGCTTCAATCGCCTGCGATGATATCCTCACACCCTCAGAAAGGAGCAAGAAATGTAGGATCGTCCTGACCAAAGGGATCGCTGGTATTGGAAAATCGGTTTCTGTGCAGAGGTTCGTCCTCAACTGGGCGCAGTGTAAAGCCAAAAAGGATGTGGATCTCGTGTTGTACATGCCCTTCAGAGAGCTTAATTTGTACAAGGGTCAGTGGAGTCTTCAAAAGCTTCTTTGGAACTTCCATCCTGAGCTAGAGGACGTAAAAGCTTCTCCCAACGTGATTTTTAGCAGCAGAATTGTGCTGATATTGGACGGCTTGGATGAGAGCAGACTGCCTTTGGCTTTTGAAAGCAACCAGCTGTTGTCAGATGTGACAAAACAGACATCCCTTGATGTTCTGATAACAAACATTCTAAAGGGGAACCTACTGAGTTCAGCTCAGGTCTGGGTGACTTCGCGACCAGAGGCTTCGCTGAAAATCTCCAGATACACTGACCGTGTAACGGAAATAAGAGGCTTCACCGATCAGCAGAAACTTGAGTACTTCAGAAAGCAGATTAAGGACGAGACTCTGGCCAATGCAATCATCTCCCACGTTAAGATGTCTCGGAGCCTCCACATTATGTGTCACATACCAGTGTTCTGTTTGATCCTGGTATCTGTGCTCCAGTCCGTGCCAGCTGAAGATACCGAAATACCGAAAACGTTGACCGAAATGTACATACACTTCTTGATCATTCAAACACGCTTGGACAGCAGTAAACATGGAGAAAACCTCCTAATGAATCCTGTAGTGATTTTAGAGTTCAATAAAACCTTAATTCTCAAGCTTGCCAAGCTGGCTTTTGAGGAACTGATGAAAGGCAACTTGATCTTCTCTGAGAAAGAGCTGAGAGATTTCAACAGTGATCTTAGCAAAGTCTTGATGAGCACGGGACTGTGTACTGCCATCTTCAAGAGGAGGCGTGGCATCTACAGAGAGAAGTTCTACAGCTTTATTCACATGAGCTTTCAAGAATTTCTCGCAGCTCTTCATGTATTTCTAGCTTGTGTAAAGAAGGACAGAAGAACACTGGAGATATTTTTAGGAAGTGGCACGGAGCGGGAGAACATGTCCCTGCAGGATCTGCTAAAGAAAACCGTGGATAAAGCACTCCTCAACGCTCATGGTTCTCTAGATCTTTTCCTCCGTTTCCTCCTTGGCATCTCTCTGGAAGCCAATCAGGACCTCCTGCAGGCCTTGCTCTTGCACAGAGAGGACAGCGCTGAGGTTATCGAGAGCACCTGCAAGTACATTAAAGGCATTAGGAGGAAGGACATCTCCCCAGAAAGATGCATCAACCTGTTCCTTTGCTTACTCGAGATGAATGACAACACACTGCATTTGGAGATCCAAGAGTACCTGCAGTCAGAAAAGCGATCCACCAGAGAGCTCTCGCCGGCTCAGTGCTCTGCGCTGGCGTACGTGCTGTTGATGTCGGAGGAAGTGCTGGACGAGTTTGACCTGAAGAAATACATCACGTCAGTGGAAGGTCGGAGAAGACTGGTACCGGCTGTGAAGTGCTGCAGAAAGGCACTGTAAGCAAACATTATTAAAAAGTCTAGAATTGCTCTATATACAGTGTCCCCAAAAGTATTTGGACACATGTATGGGAAAGTGTGGAACGGAATTCCAACCAGACTGCACTAAGCACAAAGGTGGGAATGGAAGGAAAGGAACTGCTCAAGCCATATTTTCGTACATACCAACCACTCTTTTGAAAGGCAAAAATATATCATTATAATTATATAATAATAATAATAATAATAGTAATAATAATAAAAATTCAACTATATTCAATATGAACCTTATAAGAACCACTTTCTTTCTTTCTTTCAGTTAGTGACCACTTTTGAGGCCCACCTCCCTTATAGCTCCTCTAGATAGATGTACAGTCACTGACTGTAGCCCATTTGTTGCTGCGCTTATCTGCTGCATTTGTGAGCCTCATTGGGCAGTTTCTACATTGTATTTGGGTGGTAGATCCAGACATTGGTTGAGATGGTACTGTTCATGGTGTAGCGCTGCTACAGGTTTATCAAGCAAGGATTTGATGGCAATGGTCAAAAGCCGATCCGCACAAAGAGTCCTTCCAGCTTCAAGTACGGCTCGGCTCGACCTGCCATCCTTTAAGATCCACGGAAGACGAGCGTCCAGACGTTTTACTGTCCTGCACCGAAGTTTTTACTTCCCCTGGGTGTCCGAACAACGCTCACTGTCCTCAAACCCAGACTGAAGACTCTCCTCATCTGAGAGTACTCAGGCGAAGAGAAGAGTACTATGGTCTCCATATTGACTTGTGTTTAGTAGAGTCTAAGAGGTATCTTTAAATTATTAGTCTATTTAAACTAGCTGAGGTTTTTCTTGAGTAAATAGCAAAGCACTTTTGTAAGTCGCTCAGGAGAAGAGATGCCTTACATTTAAATGCCCTTAATGTAAATGTACATTTTATACACATCAGTGTCAATGCTGGCTGTCTCTGACTTTACACCAGCAAAATGAACCGACATGCTTATATGTGTATATGTATGACGTATTTCAGGCTCGCAGACTGTGAACTTTCCGAGAAGTCCATTGACAGTGTGGCCTTGGCACTACAGCTGGCCAACTCGCACCTGAGAGAGTTGGATATGAGTTACAATGATGCAAATGCATCATTCAGCACAGAAAATAAGCGTAACGTAGGGGTCAGCCTGCTTTCGGATGGTTTAAAGAGTCCAAACTGCAAACTGGAAACTTTGAGGTTAAGTCTTCTCCTTTATACTTATTTATACAAAAACATGCAAATTTCTCTTTTTTTCTTAATATTTGTGTTGCTAATAATTTGTCAATGTCTAACTATGGACAAAAAGAGCAACCCTTTAACCTAATTCCAATTTGTAAATAATTATATCAGGCTGGTGAGATGCAATCTCAACCAAGAAAGCTGCAAAGCTTTGACTGAGGCTCTAAGCTTGAAATGGACCTGCCTGAGAGAGCTGGACCTTAGTACCAATGACCTGCAGGATTCTGGAGTGGAGCAGCTCTTGAAAGGACTGAAGAGTCCACACTGTAAACTGGAGAAACTCAGGTCAGAATCCGTTGGAACAGTTTTACTCAGTTAGCGGCAGCATTTATAAAGGTTGAGTAATTGTTGGTGTTTCAGACTTATTGGATGCCATCTTACTGAAGTCAGCGGTGAGACACTGGCCCTAGCTCTCAGCTCAGACTCAACACTGAGGGAGCTGAATCTGAGTGACAACGACCTGCAGGATTCAGGTGTGAAGCTACTCTCAGTGGGACTGGGAAGTCCACTCTGCAAACTGGAGATACTGAAGTAAATATACTGACTTTCACCTTTCTCTCGAAGAATACAGTGTGTGCATGTGGTTCCTAAACAAGCCCTGTTCTCTCTGCAGGTTGTCGGGTTGTATGATCACAGAGGATGGCTGTTGTTCTCTGGCTTCAGCTCTGAGCTCGAATCAGTCTCAACTGAAAGACCTGGATCTAAGCTATAATCATCCAGGAGAATCTGGAATGAAGCTGCTGTTGAGCTGTAAGCTGAAGACACTGAAGTGGGTATACTGTAATTCTTATGACGGTGTTCATAGGCACTCTTAGACTGTAGGCTTTTGGCTGTTGAGTTGTGTGTGGTAGGAGAAGGTAACTCTGCATGAGTACCAAAAAGAGAGTGGGCATATTTGGCTTCTGCTTTTTATCCCATCCATGCAGTAAAAACACACACAGTGGGGCTCAAGGCCCTAACAGTGGCAGCTTGGCGAGCCCGGGTATCGAACCCACAACCCTGTCATCAAGAGCCCGGAGCTCTAACTGCCGAGCCACCACTGGCACCACAGCATTTAGCAGATGCTCTTCTCCAGAGCGACTTACAAAAGTGCTTCGCTGTTCACTCAGAAAATCACAAAAGTCAATATGGAGACCATAATACTCTGCACTTCGCCCAAGTCCTCTCAGAAGAGGAGGGTCTTCAGTCTGGGTTTGAGGACAGCGAGCGTTGGACTCTGCTGTTTGGACACCGATGGGAAGTTCGTTCCACCACTTCGGTGCAGGACAGTAAAAAGTCTGGACGCTCGTCTTCCATAAAGAATCCTTAAAGGATGGCGGGTCGAGCAGAGCCGTACTTGAAGCTGGAAGGGCTCTTGGTACAGATCGGCTTTTTACCACTGACATTATTTCCAACCGGCAGACGTAAAGCACATATATTAGGCTGTGGATTATAAAGTGGACTGAAAACTGTTCGATTTTTGCATCTTAACAAAAGAAATGTATCATATAACATAACATAAACTGCGAAATGTAATTGTAGCACACTACAAATAGTTTCTTTCACAATTTCATAGTCATTTATTACATAACACAAATATGCCCCAACTACCTAAGACATCTCCTCAAAGTGGAGGTCAAATTCCATATACACTCCATAACTTTGGGGAAATCGTGACATTGGATAAAAAAATTACACAAGAAATTATTAGACATTAGATAATTAGACAATAAATCACTGCGCTTCTCCTTTTTAAATTGTTAAATTGTTGACTGCTTTCATACATGCATTGGTGAGAACCTGTTTGTTATTATTATGGCCAAAGTATTGCTACAACTTTTGTATTTAGTAGCGTCTAAGCTTAGATGAATCATTTGGATCCTAGCTGTTAGAAACTAGCTAAGGGTATTTTCTGAGTAAACAGTGAAGCACTTTTGTAAGTCGCCCTGGATAAGATGTAAATGTAACATTGTTTCCCATAGCAATCCTCTTATCATTGTGTATTTCTTATTGTATATGTAGCACAGACCATGGAGGACAGGGCCGGATCAAACCAGGCCTTGCTAAATGTAAGTTCTGAGGAAATTACAATCCTACAGTACCTTCCAATGTACAGTTGTATAGTTAACCCACATCTAATTGGCCTCCCATCCTCAGATGCCTGTGAGCTCACACTGGATCCGAACACGACAAACACCAACCTCACTCTGTCTGAAGACAACAGGAGGGTCATACAGCAAAGACAGAGGACGGAGTATCCCAAACACAGAGAGAGATTCGAGTTCTGTAAGCAAGTCCTGTGCAAGGAGCCGCTGTTCGGACGCCACTACTGGGAGGCCAAGTGGCATAAGAAAATGATCACTGGTCTGACCTATAAAGAGATCAGCAGGAAAGGACAAGGGGATGACTGCAGTCTGGGGTTTAATGACAAATCCTGGAGCCTGGAAATTGACAAACTTTGCCAAAGCGTTTGCCACAAGAGTAAGAGCACGGTGAAGGGCGGCTCCACCTCCACCCGGGTGGGAGTGTATCTTGACTGGCCAGCTGGCACTCTGTCCTTCTACAGCGTCTCCGAACGACGCAAACTGACCCACATACACACGTTCCAGTCCAGGTTCACTGCGCCCCTCTATGCAGGCTTCAAGCTTGACGTGCCGCAGTCATCAGTTTCACTGTGCAGCGTGGATTAGCTCCTACTCTGCATTTTAACACCTGTATCAAATCAGAACAGTGCAGGAATTATAAATAACAACAATGTGATCATATAATATTCCACAGCACAGCATTACATCCTTTAGTCTCTTGCTTTTTTTTAATCCTTTTCATTTATCAAGGTCATTTCACTACAATACGCAGCATGCATTGCACAAATATGTCAATGAACTAAATATGACTGGCCATGAAAGTGAAGACCAACTCTTATATATGCTTATATATGTGTTTGTCATGGTTTTTTCCTGAATTTTTGTAAGAAGCCAATAAATTAGGCTTACATCTTGCATATATATATATATATATATATATATATATATATATATAAAATGCAGGATAAATAAATTAATAAATAAATAATATATATATATATATATATATAATAACACATAGTACACCTGCTAACATTTTTTTCTGCATTTTTGCAAGGAGCCAATAAATTAGGCTAATATCTAGCTTGCATTTTTATGTAATCACATTTGCACTGTCCCTGTATAATAATAATAATAATAATAATAATAATAATAATAATAATAAATCAAGTACAATTTTAAAAAACTACTGAAAGCCCAGTAATGCTATATCCATGTCCTTCATGTTCATAACAAATAACTTCCAACCACTATAATAAAAATAAACAAACAATCTAGGTTAGTCTTTTTAAAGCATGTTGTAACATCATAAAACCAACTTGAGTTATTTTAAAGAACAAAAATGGGGGGAAAGAATCAGTGGTAAATCATTCATGCAATTTTGTATATATTATAAACAATAACGATATTTTTACAATATATATTTAATCATTTTTATATTATTATTATTATTATTATTATTATTAATTTATTTATTTATTTATGTATTTATTTATTTATTTTTTCTTTGCTTGTATTTTACTGACTGCTTGATTTGGCTTATACTTCATTATCTTGGACAGTCTTGGACAGTATTTACCCATGGCCAGTAATAACACCTCCACTGTTGGCCAGAGGGAGGCGCTTTTGCTCGTTTACCTTCCGCCACCTCCGTCATTTCCCTCTAGAAGAAGAAGTGGAGCAGACAGGCTGTCTGCGCTGCTTCTGCTGGAGAAGAAAGAAGGCCTCAGCCTGTGTGTTTGCAGAGCTGGGGGAAGGTGGAGGATTACAGGGAGGTGCTGGTGAGGTGGGTCCAGGCTTGCTCTGCTGCAGCTCTGTTTGCATCTCCTCCTCCTCCTCCATCTCCTCTTTCATCTCCTCCTCCTCTTCCTTCATCTCCTCCTACTCCTCCTCCTCCTTCATCTCATCCTACTCCATCTCCTCCTCCTCTTCCATCTCCTCCTACATCTCCTCCTCCTCTTCCTTCATCTCCTTCTCCTCCTCAGCTCAGTCCCTTTGCTTCTGCAGGCCTCAGGAGGAGAGTGAAGCTCTGAGGATGTCTGTGGAGACCAGTGGCTGTGAAGATGGAGAGGTCACTATAACCATCCAGCTCACTCAGGAGGAGAGCTCTGCGGACTCTGGTACCTGCACCAGGGCGGTGGGCACTGACCTCACCATGATGGACATTGGGATGCTGGAGGACCTGCAGAGTGAGAACATGCAGCTGAGGAGGCTGGTGGCTTCACTGGAGGCCAAATTAAAGTGGAGGGAGGAGGAGGAGGAGCAGCAGCTAAACACTGAGGTCTGTTAGAGTGCATCATGGTGCTTTAAGGGAGGGGGGGTGGTCTAAGATGGCTAAGGTGAAGGGAAGCAGACGTCTGAAGCTCTAATAAAAGCTTCTAATAAAACACGCTGCCGGATGCCTGAGACACTGTTCTACCAGAGTTCTGAGAAGAGCTCGGCTCTAGAACCTGCTTTTAAAATCAGATCATTAAAATGGTGGAGGGATACATGCTGCAGGGTGTAGTGCGGCTACAGAAAGTAGTCCCTAAAGAAAACCTCACCATCTCAGTTGGATATCTTGGTCCTGGAGCTTGCCAAACTGCACTCTAGCACTGGATGACACTTGCTGATCATTAGATTAGATTTGTTATTTGAATCTCCCTCTTGGTGGCGCAGTAGAGCACTGTTTTGAAGCAGTTCTACGACTTCCAGTGACAGCAAACCAGACAAAAGTACAGCCTCCAAACATGGTGGAGGTAGATTCACACACTGTTACTAGTTTGGTGATACACTGTGTGTCCAAATATTTGTGGACACCCCTTCTAGTGAACCCAAATGTACACACACACATACACTCGGCTTGTCTAGTCCCTTTAGAGAAGTACTACCAATAGATTAGGACTCTGGAGCAGATCAACATTGTGACCCTATTGGCTCCATGCTGCCTAATAATGCCAGGCGTGGGCTAGAGGGGTGTAAAGCCCCCCAGCATTGAGCTGTGGAGCAGTGGAAGAACTGTGTTCTCTGGAATGATGGTGGTGGAGCTCCATCCAGTACTTTTGGGATGAGTTGGGGAGTTGGGGATGATGAGGTGGGATGGTGATCATCCAACATCCTGACCTCACTAACTCTCTTGTTGCTGAATGCAATAAAATTCTCATAGCAATGCTCCTCCAAAATGTATGTGTCTTCTTCTCTGGACAGTAGAGACAGTTACTGCAACAAAAGCAGAATCAACTTTTTAATACCCTTGATTAAAAAAAAAAAAAGATGTTTGAGCAGGTGTCCCAATACTTTTGTCAACATAATGTGGATCTCCTCAGTTGGTGGTAGCTGGTCAGCAGTGTTTTTTTTTTTTAGGTGCTGTTTGAGGACTTGCAGAGGGCAACAGGGACGGAAGGCAGCAGAGACCAGCCCACAGTACCGGAGCTGGAGGAGGAGCACAGTCTGAACTCCGGTGGTCAGTCTGGACTGACCGCCACAGAAACACAGGACAACCATGAAAGTGAAAACCAGTGTGCACCTCTGAAACCAGCTGATATGCCCAGTCCCTTTCCTGCCTGTAACACTGACCCAAGCCATGTGGGATTACCTTACCCTGCATACAGAGGAGAGGAACAGCAAGCGCCATTAGACCTCTGTGCAGTGAAGCTGAGGAACAGCAGGAGAACAGGGGAGCACAAGTCCAGTGATGAACAGTCAGACTCAAGTGAGTGTTTGTGTAGATTCATACTGGATAATAATGTTATTACAAAGATAAGATAGTCCTTTATTATTTCCGCAGTGGGGAAATTCATACTGTGGGGAAAGTCATACTGGATATTAATGCTATTAGAGCTTCATTTGGGATATTAATGTTATTAGAGCTTCATACGGGATATTAATGTTATTAGAGCTTCATACGGGATATTAATGCTATTAGAACTTCATACGGGATATTAATGTTATTAGAGCTTCATACTGGATATTAATGTTATTATAAGTTCATACTGGATATTAATGTTATTATAAGTTCATACTGGATAATAATGTTATTAGAGCTTCATACTGGATATTAATGTTACTATAAATTCATACTGGATATTAATGTTATTAGAGCTTCATACTGGATATTAATGCTATTATAAATTCATACTGGATATTAATGTTATTAGAGCTTCATACTGGATATTAATGCTATTATAAATTCATACTGGTATTAAATGTTATTAGAGCTTCATACTGGATATTAATGTTATTACAGATTCATACTGAATTTTAATGTTATTAGAACTTCATACTGGATTTTAAAATGTTGCACTTATCAGGTCTTGTTTCTGTCTTTCTTCAGAAACTACAGGAGAGCCCAGCCAGTTATCCTCTGATTTTGGGAGTAATCTCTCTTCTTCAGAACTGGTGGACCACCACATGAAACTTTACAGTGGGCTGAAGTTCCACTCACAGTACGGAATCGCCTTCTCAAAATCGCCTCATCTCAGAAGATGCGTGAGGTTACCCAGTAGTGACAGACGTTTCCAGTGCTTTCATTGTGGTAAGATGTTTGCACAGCTAAAAGACTTTAAAACCCATTACAGAACCCACATCCAAGGGCGGCCCTACCAGTGTTCCCAGTGTGACAGGAGCTTTACATGCACGGCAAGCCTTACCATCCATCAGAAGGTCCACACCGGGGAGAAGCTGCACAAGTGTGCCCAGTGCAATCAAACGTTCGCTCTCTCAAGAGATCTAAAAAAGCACCGCAAGATTCATATCCGAGAGAAGCCTTACCAGTGCTCCACCTGTGGAAAGAAGTTCTTGCAGCTGTCGATACTGAAGATCCACGAGAGGATGCACACCGGAGAGAAGCCGTACCAGTGCTCCCAGTGTGGCAAGACCTGCACGAGGCTGGACAACCTCAAAATCCATCAACGGATGCACACTGGAGAAAAGCCCTACAAGTGCCCCGTCTGTGGGATGCAGTTTTCCTACTCCTCCATCCTCAAAAACCACCAAAGGACGCATACCAAAGAGAAGCCTTACCGGTGCTCCCAGTGCAAGAAGACCTTCACTCACTCGGCAAGCCTTACCAACCACCAGAGAATTCATACCGGAGAGAGGCCTTACCAGTGCTCAGAGTGCAACAAGACGTTCATGAGGCTCAGCGACCTCAAAACCCACTACCGGACTCACACCGGAGAGAAGCCTTACGAGTGCCTTCTGTGCGGGAAGAAGTTCTCCCACCCGTCCAACCTCAAAAACCATCAGCGGACGCACCTGAAGGAGAAGCCTTACAAGTGCATCCAGTGCGGCAAGACGTTCAGTCGGTCCACGTACCTCACAGCACATCTGAGAACCCACACCGGAGAGAAGCCCTTCCCGTGCTCCCAGTGTGACAAACCGTTTGCGAGACTGAGCGACCTAAAAAACCACTACAGAGTTCATACTGGAGAGAAGCCCTGCCTTTGCTCCATCTGCGGAAAGGGGTTCGCCAAGTCGTCTGCACTTCGCCGGCACAAGCGGACTCATGCAGAGACTAAGAACACGACTATAACGTAAAGTGCTAGATTCTGGCCTCTACTGTATCTCGTATGGCTAGGTTACTAAGCTGGGCCATGGTTCCCAAAGCCTCTGTAACTTGTAGTAGAGAGAGAGAGTGGGCAATGTGACGCTCGCTCTACCATTTAAGTTGGGGGACCCAAGCTTGTTTATCAGTACGATATTTTCAATGATGGGCCAAAACGTTTGTGCCACACTCTTAAAAATGAAGGTGCTACAAAAGGTTCTTTGAGTGATGTCATAGGAGAACCATCGTTGGTTCCTTGAAGATCCAATTTGGTAAGAAAGATCTGAGTGTAAAGAACCTTTACATCCACTTCTTAACCCATTAAAAATTGTGCTCTTCCTGCACAATTCTTCTACACAAATGATGAAGCCCTTTGTAACTTAGTAACTTGTAGTAGAGAGAGAGGGCAATGTGATGCTCACTCTACCATTTAAGTTGGGGGATCCACCCCTTTTATATAGATTGCAGTCAAGGATTTAAGATCTAAGACATTTACGGCATTTAGCTGACACTCTTATCCACAGGTTACTCGTATTACAGAAGTGGGCCAACGTAGTGTTAGGAGTCTTGCCCAAGGACTCTTATTGGTGTAGTGCAGCATAGTCACCCAGACCGGGAATCGAACCCCAGTCTCCAACATGTAAAGGTAAAGGTGAAGGTAAAGGTGCACGTATTTGTCACTGTACAGTGTACACTGTACAGCGAAATGTGTCCTCCGCATTTAACCCATCTGGTAGTGAACACACACACTCACACACACACACACACACACACACACACACACACACACACACACACACACACGTGTTAGGGGCAGTGAGTACACACACACACCCAGAGCGGTGGGCAGCCAACTCCAGCGCCCGGGGAGCAGAGAGGGTAAAGGGCCTTGCTCAAGGGCCCAACAGTGGCAGCTTGCCGAGCCCGGGAATCGAACCCACAACCCTGTTATCGATATCCCGGCGCTCTAACCGCTGAGCCACCACTGCCCCATGCCCCATGTTGTGGCAGCTCACTGGCACGTAGTGGTGTCATCTGTTGTGCGGTGACCTACTTCACTCACCATTACCAGATCGCATACACCGGTCAGCCATAGCATCATAATCACCTGCCTAATATCATCTAGGTATCCCTTGTGGAGCCAGACCAGCTCCTTCGTGGTTCATCAATGTCGCCAGGTCACTGGTTTTCCTTTCTTGAACCACTTTTGGTAGGTACTGACTCCCCACAAGATGGTTTGGAGGCCCAGTCATCTAGACATCACATCCAACTCATTTTTCAGAGAGTTGAATCAAGGATTTAAGGTCTAAGACATTTACATTACATTTACGGCATTTAGCTGACACTCTTATCCACAGGTTACTCGTGTTACAGAGGTGGGCCAATGTAGTGTTAGGAGTCTTGCCCAAGGACTCATTGGTGTAGTGCAGCATAGTCCCCCAGACCAGGGCCCAAATCTAATCCCAGTGGCAGGTAGTGGTGTTATCTGTTATCTGTGCCACACCAACCACCATAGACCGAATCTTCCAAAACAAAAGAGTGTAGGATTTTACACTCTTGGAGATTTTGGACCACTGGGCATCACTTCTAAATAAACCAATAGAAAATGAGACCAAATCTGTTCATTAAAAACATATTTTTCACATTATTGTCACATACATTTATAAGTTTTGGGATTTGCTAGCATCTGCTAGACTTGCTTAAGTTCTTTACTTTGCAGAACATATTTATATTTGCTGAGCTGAGCCAAACAAATGGAACGATACTGAAGGTAGTCTATCGGTTTAATTTAATTTAATCTAACCCAAGGCATCCAATCATTTTCAATTCACCAACAGGTCATTAAGTACAAGGTTCAGTCTTGTAACTGAGAACTTAGGAATATCTCAATATAGACTGACCGATGTCATAAAGGATCCTCGTTTGATTGCATGGAGAACCAGGAGTGTAACTTCCCAGAGTAAGAATGCTATGCTGAATTCAGTACATCTGTGTAGTGGTTAAAAACACTGCCCTCTATGTGGCAAACTGGGGTTCGATTCCCTGGACACACCAGGATACAAATGGAAAAATGGAAATGGGAGCCCAGTGCGTTTCCACTGCACCACCACAGCTTGGAGAGGTGGCAGTATAAAAACTGTTTAAAAGCTATGAAGAAAAAAGGGCATGAACTCAAACAAAGGACAATCTAAACCTTTTCCAACTTAATATTTTCTTTCTCTAGTTTTCCTTTTCGCCACTAATTACAACAAACTTTTCAGCTGTTCACAACTTAACTCTCTAGTTTTAACTTCAGCTTTTCTTCACTGTTCACAACTTAAACTCTTCCTTTTTAACTTCAGCTTTTCTTTACTGTTCACACCATTGACTTACTTTTAATGTGCACCCCTCTGTGCCGGGGAATTGTGTTTGGCTGGATGTATTTATACCGTGCCACACAGGTGGGTCTGGTCAGCATTGATTACCGCTTGGGCTTCTGGGGCTTGGAGTTCTTTGCTCCAGCTCCACCAGCTTTCCTACTGTGCTAGCCAGGCCCCCTGCTGGTGGCTGACGGTACACAGTGCCTGCTTACAAATATGGGCTGATATCCTTTAATCACTGCAAAAAAGTGTGGTTTTGAATCATCTCTCACACAATTGGACATCCAACTTCCATTACCCTGCCTAATACACAATGCTGCCATTCTCAGTACTGGGTGTAGGAATGTAAGTTTATTTATTGCTAGACTTTTTTGATCACACTGTGGAATTGCTGGTACTTAAAGAACACCAAACAATCACGTTCCACCACAAAGAGAACCTAATACATGCCAATACTGACGTGCTTTAGATATCACCATGCAGTATTAAAGCCTGTGTGTGAAATTCTGTGAATTGTGTGAAATTCTGAATGTAATGTATTCGTAGTATTTCTCATTTTACACTTTTAACTCCAGACCCTGTGGCCCACACTTCTGTACTTTCATAGCTACACTACTGCCATAGTTAACATCAGTTTCATAGGCCCTAAAATAGAACCGTGTGGGACTCCACAAGACATGCTAAATTAAGCTGTTACCAAATAGTTATACAATAGTTTCTGTATTAGGATTGTTGAATGAATAGTAAACCTAGGGTTTAATGGGTTAAGCAGGGCCATATGAGAACCATTTTTGGTTCCCTATAAAGAGAAACATGTGTGTAGAACCTATTAACAGTTTAAGAAGTGGATGTAAAGGTTCTTTACCAGCTTAAAGATTCTTCACTCTTACACAAATGGTTCTTCTAGGCCTTCATCCAAAGAACCATCTGTACCACCTTTATTGTATAGAGTACTGCACTGTTTTTTGTGTAAGTATCGTAGTTTGGCCATATCTCACAAAGTCCTTCGTGAAAGAAAGTAAGTGGTGAAATAAAACGGTAACGACATGAAGTTTGGGATTTAAGCATAGTACCCATCATGTACTTTCAATTCTAATAAATATTGTTCATTCTGTATTTATTTTTTTATGGATAGTGGAAAGTTTAGAGACTTTCCAAAATGTAACATAACCAGAAACATGAAGACACTGACCCAACTTCACATGAGATCCTTTTATTACAAATATAATTTCTGCAAAAATTTATTTATGGTGCATTATGAAGTCTAACCTTTAAAAAAAAGCTTATCCAGCTGCTGTGTAATGCCATATTTTACAATGTAGGCTACTATAACTATACATCGTTCACTTTTCACAAGGATATGTGTTAATGATAAAATCTTGAGGAAACAGTACGATGATGTAAATAGTAGCATTTAGTCCATAAAAAACATATAAAAGGAATTCCCATAAAAATACTTTCACAGCAATGTTCAATATTGCAGTTGATAAAGTTTGGTCTCTAGATTCTGGTAATATAGGCCTGATTACCTCCCGCATCCCACAACCAATATTTTAATTAATTAAAGGTAAAGGTTGTTGGGCCAGAGAAATGCCCACCGGAAATAACAGGGGCTGAGACCTTGCCGCTCTCTCCAGCAGTGATAGTCTGCTGGATTCCGGAAGCCCCAGGAGCCCCAGGAACGTGAGATGTTGTGGAGACAGTGCTGTCTACCACAACTGACTGGTTTTGTACTGCACAAAAGAGAGAGAGAAACACTATTAGAAGTCTAAATGTGGTTTATATAGTGTGTAAATTGATTTCGATGAAATTGGAGACCCCCAGTATTTACAGTGTATGTGAACCCTTTGGGTCATTGTGTTTCATTTCATGACAACTGTTCAAAAACAGCTGCTCAAATAATGCAAAGAAATGATTATTATAATTATAATGTAAAGAAGTTATTATTCAGATTTAAACTCAACACTAATATCTGAACTTGAAGAGCATTCAGAAATCACTATGCTGAAATAACTTCAACGGCCAATCACAGCTCTCATGTCTCGGCAGGCTCTCCACTAGTCTTTCACATTGCTGTTGGGAATTAATGCCGTTAAATGGTCTCTTATTTTTTTTCCAGAACTGAATATTGACTCCTGTGTGTGTGTAGTGTTTTGCACTGTTGCTTTACCTTGTAAAAGTTTCTTCTGCAGCTGCTCGGCGAGACTGTTCTGTTGCATTTTCCTAAGAATCTCCTCAGCAACTTTCCCAGCATCTTGTTTGTACTGATCCTTCATCAGGTCCACAGTGTCCTCGCGGTTGGCCTTCTCCAGCTTGCACACAGGTATGGAACTGAAGCTGTTCACCACACCTTCCTTCAAGTACCATTTAAATTTTTTAAATTCCTCCCCCCGCATGTCCTCCAGGATGAATAGGAGCACTTCTGAGATGGTGGTCATTTTGCCTCACTGTGGGAGAAAGCAGGGATGAATATATGCCCAACTGATGTGATGCCAATCCAACTGGTTGACCTGTTTTGCTTCTGCCCAACATGATGTATGTTTTCATTTCAGTTTGATGGTTGAGCTGGTCTACTAGCATGGCTAGTCTGGTCAATCTGAATGACCATCATGACCAAGCTGGTTGAGCAGCTTGAAAAAACTAGTCCACCACTGTGAGGAGTCTGACCACCAGCTTGGTCAAGTTGGTCAAGACCAGTAGGCCCACTGAAGACTAATAAAAACATATGCTACATATGCTAAAACATATGGAAATGTTGGTTCTCTAAACTTTACTGGAGTAATTCTTTATTTTTCAGACTTTTTACTTCTACTTCTCACATTTTCCCCCAATTATCTGAACTTTCTCCTCACATTTTAAAAACAGCCTCGTTCTCCTATTTCATTTCCCTTTGTTTTCATTCCGGCTCGTCATCAATAAAAAAACCCTCTCCAGATAAATCTCTCCATCCGGAAAGTGAGAGTCTGTATATACAGTATAAACAGACACCATTCTGACTCCCTATTGGTTTATAAGAGATCCATCACACCTGCACACGTCCCGTCACTCTCCAGCAGCTCACAGCAGACGTCTGTAGTCTAGTATGAAGACTGTGTCCGTGGCAGAGACTCAAGAGAGCTGCAGTGAAACGTCCCGACTGAGCCCCACATTTACATTCCAATAAAGCTTATTGATCACACGCCTCTGAAGTCTGACTTTCTGCAGCTTTACAAAACTTCTAGACAACGACTCCTCATATTTTCCTCCGTGAAGCTCATGTTAATGCTCAGTAGAGCACAGAGACGCTCCTTTAATAGAGCTGATATTACTGAAATGCTTCATTTTCAATGGGCAGATCTGCAGCTGAAACAGGAGCCTAGTGCAGCCCAACATTTTTAACATCAACATTTTAATAGATCATTCTCCTCATTATGGCTTTTAGAGAAATGGAGACCCTGTGGTGCGGCCTAAGCTTTCGGCCTTTGTTTTCCTTCCATTACTTTTACTTTTCTACTTGAAGTAGTTCTGTATATATATATACATTTATAGAATCTGCAGACTATAAACAGCATAAAGTCCCAACAGCAATGTGAAAGACTAGTGGAGAGCCGGCCAAGACATGAGAGCTGTGATTGGCCATGAAGGTTATTATTTCAGTATAGTGATTTCTGAATTCTCTCAGAGTTCAGATATTGGTACTGTGTTTAAATCTGAATAATAACTTCTTTACATTATAATTCTTATCATCATTTCTTTGCATTATTTGAGCAGCTGTTTTTGAGCAGTTGTCATTTCTGCTATTACATAAATAAATAAATGCTCTAAATAGTAAGATTTTTATTTGGAATTTAGGGGAAATGTTGTCCATGGTCTACATAATGGTAAACTGATTATGTAGAGTGGTCTTTTCATTTTTTCCAGAGCTTTATTTACACTCGACACACATTTCAAGAAATGTTTAAAATCAAGAAAGAATTTTTTTTTTAAACTTTTTATACTAGAAATGAAAATGACGTGAGAATAACGTGATAGTGTCGGTACATCAGCTGAAACTCTGACCCAAAACACCAGAGCAAGTCCACAACAGAACGGCTTATGAAAAACAAAATGGAGCCAAGTCTGAGCCCAGATCTCAACCCTATAGGAATGCCTATAGGAGTCGTCCAAGGAACCTGACCGAGCTAAAGCAATTCTACCTAGAAGAAGGGGCTAAAATTTCTCCTGAACGATGAGCAGGTGTGATCCACAGCTACAGGAAGCGCCTGGTTGAGGTTATTGCTGCCAAGGGGGGTCAACCAGCTATTAATTCCAAGGGTTCACTTACTTTTTCTTACTTAAAAGTCAAGTCATGGCAAATTTATTTGTACAGCTTTTTACAACTGTTGTCGTAATCACAAAGCAGCTTTACATAATTAGTAATTAATAAAATACAGAAAAAAAGAAATAACGTAAGAAGACATGAAAGATCTAAGACCCCCAGTGAGCAAACCAACGGCTAAATAAATTATTGATAAATTATTGATTAAAAAACATCTACAGTGTTAAACTGCTCTGATCTGATAATCAAAATATAATACTCATGGTGTAGTAGAATATTAATATAGTCATGGCAGTGATGGTCAGAGTAATGATAGTTAACAGTGGCAGATAGTTAAGAGTCTGTTTAGCTAAGCTAAGGCTTAATCTAAGCCAGCTAAGGTTTAGACAGATGACCCGTGTGGTCATGCTGGTCATAGCTGTCTTACCTCTACAGTCCTACAGGTCCAGCTGGTCAAACTTCGTTGGTAGACTAAGCTAAACCATCCAACAGTTATCCTCTACACAAGTCAGGATTTTCTTAGAGAACTCTATGGGTTCTCTAAGTATCCTCTATGGGTTCTCTATGGGTTCTAAGTCCAGACTTTAGTTACCAGGTTTCTCTGGGGAGCGTTTGTATCCTCCTGAAGGTTTGATACACTGAACCAAACCAGAAGAAGCTCTCAGGGCTGGACCTGGCTGATCCGGAAGACAGCTTCACAGTCCAGCACAAACACAGTCCAGCTCATTTAGGACGAACAGGTCTGGATCCTGTAATTCTGGCTTACCTCCGACCTCAGACCTCCGACCTGAGACAGCGCGACTCCTCTGACTTTTGGGACTTCCTCAACTTCCTTCTGCAGCTACTTTCACTTTTACAGGCGCATCACTTCCTTTCTGTACATTGCATTGTCTGTAACAGACCTACAGTTTAGTGCTGTATACAATCAAACTCAATCAATCAATCCTGATTAAGCCTAATTAAGTTTAATATTAGTAATATCCGCATGACGTCATATTTGGCTTATCTCTCGTCCTTTACACTGGTGAGTCTCCTTTCTATACATTACAGCAGATCTTCACACGTATCTGTGCCTCTGAAGCCCCCTGGTGGCCAATGCTAGCATTAGTCCATCTCGTTTATGTGTGTATGTATATATGTATATTAGTCATAACATTAAAACCATAAAAAATAATAAAGAAAGTGTGAAGAACCCTGATGATGATCTGGTTCCAGTGGGTCCATCTGTCCAGGGGTATATCTACAACCGTCAGTTCTTAAAGGTGATGAATCAGGAAAAATGGACAATCGTAAGGATCTGAGACACTGAGGCGAGAATTCAACTGTGAGGTTCTAGACAATGACTGGGTCAGAACATCTCCAGAACATCAGCAAGCAGGTCTTGTAGGGTGTTCCCGGTATGCAGTGGTCAGTACCTACCAGAAGTGCTCCATGAAAGGACAATCAACAATGGCCGGCCAAGGTCTTGTGGAGTCCAGCCTTGACGAGTGGTGGCACAAGGGGGATTTGAGACGAACCAAAGTGTGATGCTCTAGATAATGACTGGTTCAGAACATGTCCAGAACATCAGCAAGCAGATCTAGTGGGGTGTTCCTGGTATGCAGTGGTCAGTACCTACCAGAAGTTCTCCAAGGAAGGACAATCAACAATGGCCACCCAAGGTCTCTAGACAATGACTGGGTCAGAACATCTCCAAAACATCATCAGGCAGGTCTTATGGGATTTGATCTGGTACACAGTGGTCAAAACCTACCAAAAGTGCCACCAGTGGCATCTCTGATGCTTGTGCAGGAACCTCCAGGACTTCCTCCAGGATGGTAGTCTTGGTGCCAGATATCTCAGACACCTTCAGAGGTCTTGTGAAGTTTGGTTGCATGAGGAGGACCTGCACAATGTTAGGCAGGTGGTTTTTAATGTTATGGCTGATTATATCGGTGTATAATTTAACAAATTCTGCTGGTCCTTCACTTTTATGTCTGACCTCCAGGGATGTTTATCATACAAGCCTTCAGATAGCAGTGGATTCAGCTTTACGTGGCATGCTTTCTTTCATGGCCCAATTACTCCATCCTGACCATCGGCCTAATCCTGACATTGAGCCTCCCCTTGCTTGTCAGATCAAATCTGCACCCCTGGTGGTAATCCACCTCCTCTCCAACAGAACACGTTCTTAAACCTCTAACACTGACACTGGCTGATCTGTTCAGGGCCTAAATCCAGAGCTGGACCTTCAGCTTCAGTATCAGGCTGCTCAAAAGAGAAAGGCATGAACCCAAAAACCACAATGTTTAATCAAACAGTGAAGCAAATGCATTCATAAATAATCATAAAATCATAAATAATAATAATAATAATAATAATAATAATATCAACAATAGTCACACAGTAAACATTAGTCATTTATATAACAGTACAAATGCTACAAATTATATGTCCAAAAGTTTGTGGACACCCCTTTTCATGAATGCATTCAGCTACTTTAAGAAGCACCCACAGCTTGTCTAGTCCCTGTAGAGAAGTACTGGCACCATGCTGCCTAAGGCCAGGCGTGGGCTAGAGGGGTATAAAGCCCCCCAGCATTGGTGGAAGAACTGTGTTCTCTGGAATGATGGATTGTGGTGGAGCTCCATCCAGCATTTATGGGACAAGCAAAAGAGTTGGAGTCCTGTCGCAATCAAATCCTCACAGCAATGCTCCTGCTCCAAAATCTAGTAGAAAGCCTTCCTCCCTGGACGGTGGAGACAGTTACTCCAACAGAAGCAGGATCAGCTTGTTTAATGGTCTTGATTTTAAAAGAAACAATGACTAAGCAGATGTCCCAATACTTTTGTCCATATAGTGTATTTTGGAATGTAGCATTCTAGTGAACTCTTTTGATCTGCTTTATGATATATCTTATCATTTAATCATTCCACAAATACAGATCAGCCAAAACATTAAAACCACTGCCATCTGAAGTGAAGAACACTGATGATCTGGTTCCAGTGGCTCCATCTGTCCAGGGGGTGGAGCTACATATTTGGCAGCGAGTGAAAAACAGTCAATTCTTGAAGGTGATGAAAGTGTAGAAGGTAAAAAATGGACAAGCGTAAGAATCTGAGACACTTTGACAAGAACCCAACTGTGAGGTTCTATACAATGACTGGGTCAGAACATCTCCAGAACATCAGCAAGCAGGTCTTGTAGGGTAGTCCTGGTATGCAGCACCTACCAAAAGTTCTCCAAGGAACTCCAAGGAAGGAACTTACAGGACCACAGGGCAGCTTCAGAGGTGGTGTGGAGTCCAGCCTTGACGAGTGGTGGCACAATATTATGCAGGTGGTTTTAATGTTATGGCTGATTTGTGCATGGGTTCCTAGTTTTTGCTAGTTCACCCGTCCTCCTCTGAGCTTTGTCTCTGATGGACAACAAATCTCCTTATGTGCTTCCATAGCGCTACGTCTCCCTATAGCCTCATGTTAGCAGTGTGGTTTTATCAGAAACTCTTAGCATCTGACCGCTAATGCTAATGTGAAACAGAAGCATTTCTGGCTGGACTTCAGACAAACAATCAACAGTTCTAATCCAAGACAGGCAGCCTTTGGGAGTTGAGGGAGGTTTCGGTGGTCCTGGAGATCTCAGTCTCACCCCCAAGGCCCGCCCCCTCCGTCGTTCTCATCGTCATCTCCGTCGTCGTCCCTCCTCTTCTTCTTCTTGTCGTCCACTTTGTATTTGACCCGGCGGATGGGGTCCGTGAGGCTGCGCATTTTGCTGTCGTCGAACTCTTCGTTCATCATGAAGTTCCTGTCTATGAGCTCCGCCCCTTCCTGCCAGTTGCGGAAGCAGTCCGGCCCGAGTATGCAGATTTCGGACACAGCGTTCTGAGAGAGGACAGAGCAGTCTGGCCGCAGGACCACCACCGTGGGCAGGTCTTCCACCTCAAACATCACCCCCAGCTCCCTGTGAAAGAGGCCATCACGCTCATGAACGTATACACACCAGCAACCATCCCAACCTCTGACCTCAGGGCGAATGGACCAATAGAAATGCTTCATGCATTGGAATGCATGGTTTCTGACGGTCTAAGCTGGTCATGCTTGCCAGCCAGCTTGGTGATGATTGGTTGACCACCATGGTCAAGCTTGGTCATGCTGGTGGTCTCAAACATCAACAGAACCTTATGCTAAACATCTAAACTGGTTAACCAGTCTACCCAGCTTGACCAGCTTAAGCTGGAGGACAGGACCCCATGTACTTTCTTCATTGGGGTCTTCATCCAGTGAAGCTGAGACCACCAGCATGACTAAGCTTGACCATGGTGGTCAACCAATCATCACCAAGCTGGTTGACAAGCATGACCAGCTTAGACCAACTTAACTGTTCATTCCAATGCATTTTGAAGCATTTCTATTAGTCCATTCGTCCAGAAATTCCGGTTTTGTTGTGACCGCAGATTAAACAGGTGAACAGGATATGACTGTTTTTAGCAGGTACTGTCCTGTAGCTGCTATTTTAAGGAAATTTAACGTAAATGCTATAATTTAGAGCTAACAGTATGATCCTGCAGTTTCTTACAACAGCTTTAAACTGTATTCCGACCGCAGGGCGATGATGGACAAGTCTAGTGGATAACAACACTGTTCTTCCCATAGCAGACTAGGATTTCATTCCCCATCCAGAACAAACACACCACTACACCAATAAGAGGCTCCTAACACCACATTCACTCCACGCTTGAGCCTTGAGCTCTAACTCTAGGATCAGCCTTGATTTGAAAAGAAACAATGGCTAAGCAGGTGTCCCAATACTTTTGTCACTATATTGTATTTTGGAATGTAGCATTCTAGCGAACTCTTTTGATCTGCTTTATGATTTATCTTATCATTTCATCATTCCACAAATACGAATCAGCCATAACATTAAAACCACTGCAATCTGAAGTGAAGAACACTGATGATCTGGTTCCAGTGGATCCAGCTGTCCAGACAATCACACCACTACACCAATAAGAATCCTTTAGCAAGACTCCTAACACCACACTCACTCCACGCTCATTCCTCATTACTCACACCCTACCCTGGAGGTCTACCACCCTGCAGAGCTGAGCTCTAACTCTAATCTAATCTAAACCCAAATCAGATAACCGAGGCTTTCAGAAGCTTCACAGCCAGGGATGGTAGATTAAACCCCTCTACAACAAACAGAAGATCTGCAGGAGCAGGGCTGAACACCTTCTACCTTCTATACCGTACGGCACGTTCTGCTGCTGAGGCCTGGGGTTCTGGACAGTTTGCTGATTTCTCTGAGACTGCACTGGGCTCCAGCTCTCCAGCAGGGAAAAGATAAAGTTCAGCAAAGTCTGACCTCCATGTCTTCTCATTGTTCCAAATGTAGGCAATCAGCCAAGATGAAGTATGGAGAATATCTCAGAATCAGAAACTGTCAGAACTTATATTGACATATATTGATATTGACACTTGAAAAGCAGCGTTTACAGGAAAAGTAAATCTCAGTGTACATTTAAAAAAGTTAAATTAATACATTAATTAACCAATTCAATACAATAAAAAAACACCAGATTTTTGGCCAAATAACATAAAATGCTCCAGTTTTTTTGTACCAATATAAAATCGTCCAAATATATATATATATATATATATATATATATATATATATATATATATATATATAATTCTGGATTAATTCTTTGCACCCTTTAAAAAATAACTACATTTTAAAATATAGTCAATCAGCCAAGACACAATTATAGAGAATATCTAAAAACTAAAACCTTATATCTGAAAAAAAAAACAGCTTCTATAAGCAGAGCAATAATCTGAACTTGTTTGAATGTGAGTTAATATAAGATCAAATTACATTTATTCATTTTGGAATGAATTCATTTTGGTCTTTCAACCAATAAAAAATGGGCAAATTCCATAGAAAAAAGGATGAATTCTTATGACCAATTAATCTTTTTTAGATAAAGATTTGAAATTAAATTTTAGAATCAGCCAAGACAAAATTGTGGAGAATATTTAGCAACTAAAACTTAAATTTTGATACTTCCCAAACAATCTGCCAAAAAAAAATAAAAAAAATAAAAATAATAATAATAATAATAATAATAATAATAATAATAATAATAATAATAATAATAATAATAATAAATAAATAAATAAATAAATAGAAACAACAACAATAACAATAATAATAATAATAATAATAATAATAATAATAATAAAGTATATTTTCTGGGAAGCAACAATCTGAAATGTTAATGTTAGTTAATTTAGGCTCTTATTATATTATAAGTTTATTTAATATAAATATTTATTAGTATATTAGTATATAAGTATTTATTCAGTATTTATTATAAGTGATTTTATTATTATAAGTGATTATAAGTGAAATGTATCAATTAAAAGAAAATGGATGAATTCTTATGACCAATTAAAAAACAAACTTATAGAATATAGTCAATCAGCCAAAAGAAGATTATGGATAATATCTAGAAACAAAAACTTAAATTTTTACACAAAACTGCTTCTACAGGAGGAGCAACAATCTGAACTTTTAATTTTAGTTTATAAAATACCTTATTTTAAGTGATGAACCAAGCTTTGGAGATACAAGGTTTAGTCTACCCAGCAAAGATATCCAAATCTATCTGAAACAACAACTCATTGAAGTGTGTGGAATTCTGCAGAGCATAACTTAAGCATGTTATAGTTGATCAACTACATTTGGAGGTTTTTCACTAAACTGTTTCTTTGATCTTCTAGAACAAAGGGAACCAGTTATAAGAAAATAGTTCATGTATTTCCCTGTAGATTTGTCAAATCATTATACTCATACTTCCTGTAGGTGTCCTCGTAGGGCAGGAACAGGCAGCGTTTGGGCAGCTCCTTCAGGAACTTCTCCTGCTGGTCCTCTGAGCTGTCCAGCGAGATGTAGAGCAGCACCAGCTGTGCTGACCGCTCCACATAGAACTCATCGGTCAGCTTTTTGAAGAAGTCCTTGAGCGTGGGGGCGAAGTCCTGACACCTCTCGCAGTCACCTGAGGCGAAGAACAGCATGAGGATCCGGTTTTGGAGGCGCAGGATGATCTCACGCTCTGTGTCCAGCTCATCCCTGTCCTTGTTGTTCTTCACCAGGACTTTCCCCAAGAACAGGTCTACCATGGCAGGTTCTGCCAAGAGAACAGTGGACATATTATCCTCCCACCTTCTTGCAAACTGTCTGGGTGAATTACTGTGGTATTTTGCTTTTTCAGTTCTAAAGTAAATTATTCAAATGTCTTATTTGAATTGTTCAGTGTCCACTATGAATTATTCAGTATCTACTATGAATTATTCAGTATCCACTGTAAATTATTCAGTATCTACTATGAATTATTCAGTATCCACTGTAAATTATTGAGTATCCACTATGAGTTATCAACTATGGATTATTCAATGCCTACTCTGAATTATTTGATATCTACTATGAGTTATACAGTATCCACTGTAAATTATTCAGCATCTACTAGAACTCTTCAGTAACTACTATGAATTTGTATCCACTGTTAACTATTCAGGTTCACTGTAAATTATTCAGTATCCACTATGAATTCTTCAATATCGAATATGAAATATTCAGTATCCAATATAACATATGCATTATCCACTATGAATTATTCAGTATCTACTATGAATTATTCAATATCTAATATGAAACACTCAGTATCCACTATGAATTATTCAATATCTAATATGAAACACTCAGTATCCACTATGAATTATTCAATATTCAATGTTGAATATGAATTATTCAGTATCCACTATGAATTCTTCAGTATCCTCAATGAATTCTTCTTTATCCACTATGAATTCTTCAGTATCCACTATGAAATATTCAGTATCCACTATGAATTCTTCATTATCCCACATGAACTATCCACTGTGAAATATTCCTTATCCACTCTGAGTTATACAGCATCTACTGTAAACTCTTCAGTAACTACTATGAATGATCCACTGTTAACTATCAGGTTCTACTATATAAAGCCTCTCACAGTTTGCAGAACCTTAAGCAGTACACTTGGTTCAGGTCTGTTCTACAGAAGCTGTGAACAGTAATCTACAGGGAGGCCTTCCCCACCGGCCCTGAGAAGCATGGCAGGAACCAGAGCCTGACCGCTTACATCCACCACTCTCTCTCTCTCTCTCTCTCTCTCACCTTTTGGGTTGAAGCTCCGACACTCACGAGTGGACCTGAGGTTCAGGGCAGACGGTGTTCACAGCTGAAGAGATGAGGGCTGGAGTCTGGGTTTCCTGGCCTGGCTGGTGTCGAGCTGTGACGCTGGACGTGCCGTGGCGTCCTCTCCCTCTGAGCGCCCGTGTTGTTGGAGATTAGGAGGGTAAATCCAGGCAGCAGACAGAGTTGAGTGTCACTCAGTGTGTAGGTGTGTGTGAGAGCCAGGGACAAGAGCCGGCACTCTGCGCTCCTGGACGCGACTCTCTGACCACTAAGGTGTCCACCTAATCCTATTTCCTGGTGGGGGAGAGTCTCGCACAGTCAGAGACATGGGCGGGGGGACGGACACCAGCTTCCGAAGATCAACCAAGACAGGTTTGGTGTCTGAAATTTGCTTCTTTAGCTATATGTCCAAATGTTTGTGGACACCCCTTCTAATGAATGCATTCAGCTACACACACAGCTTGTCTAGTCCCTGTAGAGAAGAAGTACTGCCAATAGAATAGGACCATCTGGAGCAGATCAACATCATGAACCTATCAGCACCATGCTGCCTAATAACACTAGGTGTGGACTAGAGGGGTGTTATAAAAAGCCCCCCAGCATTGAGGAGCTGTGGAGCAGTGGAAGAACTGTGTTCTCTGGAATGATGGTGGTGGAGCTCCATCCAGTACTTTTGGATGGGAAGAGTTTGGGGAGTTGGGGATGATGAGGTGGAGTGGGGTGGTGATCATCATCATACAACATCCTGACCTCACTAACGCTCTTGTGGCTGAATGCAATCAAATCCTCGCAGCAATGCTCCTGCAGAACCTAGAGGAGCCACATTATCTTCTCTGGACAGTAGAGGCAGTTACTCCCAATACAATACTGTCCCAATACTTTTGTCCATATAGTGTATGTGCTTATGTAGGCCACTGTAGGATTCATAAGGCTTTGCTTGTTGTTAGCTACATTAGCCTCGTATCTCCAGTGTGAATGAAAGAAGCAAATGTCTGACACCAACTACATTTGGGGTAAAGGTGGGCTGTATTTAGACCCCTTGCTTTAAGCCCCCCTTAGGAGCTAAAGCCGAGTAGATGTGGTGAAGGTGAGCATTTTGACCGTATGCCCCCCCCCCCTCTCTCTCTCTCTCTCTCTCTCTCTCCCCCTCTCTCCCTCTCTCTCTCTCTCTCTCTCCCCCCCCCCCCCCTCTCTCTCTCTCTCTCTCTCCCCCCTTCTCTCTCTCTCTCTCTCTCTCTCTCTCTCTCTCTCTCTCTCTCTCAGCTTTGAGAGGGATTGTGGTGAGTGTTGTCAAAGATCCTCTAAGCTTCCTCGGCCAAAAATACACCTGGGCCTTAATCCAATATAGGGATAGTGAGAGAGTGAGCGAGTTAGAGGGGGGGCACGAGGGTGTGGAGAGATGAAAAGGATCAATAAACGATAAAAGCACAGTCACTAGCTGGCCACTTTATTAGAAACACTTACATTGTACTTCCACTAACTGGCTTCTTTAATAGAAACACCTACCTTGTCCTTCAACTTGATGGCCACTTTATTAGAAACACCTACCTTGTGATTTCACTCACTGGCCACTTTATTATAAACACCTACCTTGTGATTTCACTCACTGGCCACTTTATTAGAAACACCTACCTTGTGATTTCACTCACTGGCCACTTTATCAGAAACACTTACACTGTGCTTCCACTCACTGGCCACTTTATCAGAAACACCAACCTTGTGCTTCCACTCACTGGCCACTTTATCAGAAACACCAACCTTGGGCTTGGACTCAGAATGGCTCTACAATAGAAGGGTTTCTGATAAAGTGGTCTCAAACTCGGTGTCCAGTCTTCGTATTTATCTTATACTCTTTGTGTGAAAGTTGCTATTTCGTTACATACGCTAAAGACAGTCTCTCTGCCACACACACACACACACACACACACACAGTATAGTTGCTTGTTAGTGGTTTCTGCAGATCCATATTTCTATATGAAGGATGTTTGGGCGCTCATTAACTCCTGCAGGCCTGAAGCGCTCAGCCCGGGAGTCGCAGCCTGTTTAATTTAGCTCCCTAATTATCACCTGGGTTCTCTGTAATGAGAGACACGGCGCTGATTACACTCTTTATGACCCACAACATGGAGCAGGAAAGTGTGAGTACATGAAAAGTGTATCACACATGGAGTCTGAAGGGTCTAACATGTGCTTTACAATCTGCTCCGAAAATACAAGAGCTAAAAAAGCACGGTCTGCGCTCGGGTCTGCGCTCGGGTCTGCGCTCGGGTCTGCACTCTCTAATTACGGGCTGTAAATTTGAAATCATTGCAGTGTCTCCTCCTCCCCACAATGTAAAACAATCAATAAAGAGGCAGCAGTGACACCCTGAGCTACGGTGACGGGTCGAGGTCGAGCGTGTCTCCAGCCCCAGGGACTAGACTTGTCTTCCCGAGGACGAGACTGAAGACAGTTCCTCCGTCTGTGCAGATCCTCTCCTACTTCACCATGGAGAAGATCCTGCAGTGTCATTATGAACTGTGGATTTATGATAATTCATAATTAGTAAATAAATACATTTAATACATTAATACATTCTGACCTTATTTTAGCTTCAGACCTTCGCTTCGCCTCATGCAGAACCAATATGATAGCTTTCCAAACACCACAGAACATTTCTAACCCAGCTAGAACAAAATGAAAAATGGTCAGTTCTATTCAGCCTGTGCTAAATTTTGTTCACAGCAGACTTTATGGTCAACAGAGACCATAATTCAGCCCTGACCAGACTGTCAACATGAGTGTTCCTCTAAATTAAAAACAATAAACTATGTATTAAAGTATGGCCTCTTCTCACGACATCACAGTTTCAAAACCCAGAAAACTCAATGTTGTTCTGGCCACTTTATCAGAAACACCTACCTTGTACTTCCACTCACTGGCCACTTTATCAGAAACACCTACCTAATGCTTCCACTCACTGGCCACTTTATTAGAAACACCAACCTAATGCTTCCACTCACTGGCCACTTTATTAGAAACACCAACCTAATGCTTCCACTCACTGGCCACTTTATCAGAAACACCTACCTCATGCTTCCACTCTACACTGGGTCTACATTCGGGACTGCGTGCCTGTTCACAGCTCCATCATCATATTAGGGTGTAGATGACTCCACCCTGTGATGAGGTGGGTGTACATGGAGGAGATCCAACATCCAGCAGCACAGCATGCCACCAACCGCACCCTCGATATAGACAAGACCACAGCTCTCATCACGGACCCCCAACAACCCACAGGCAGCAGTCACACCCTGAGCTACGGTGACGGGCCGAGGTCGAGCATGTCTCCAGCCCCAGGGACTAGACTTGTCTTCCCGAGGACGAGACTGAAGACAGTTCCTCCGTCTGTGCAGATCCTCTCCTACTTCACCATGGAGAAGATCCTGCAGTGTCATTATGAACTGTGGATTTATGATAATTCATAATTAGTAAATAAATACATTTAAAATGCTCTCAGTTTTGGTGTAAATTAGTTATTTTGACCCTTTTAAACTGTTACTTACGACCATTCACAAACTAAAGGCCTCGAATTTGGTCAAAATGTTGCATTTGTACTATTGATAATTAATATTATCAATGTTATTAATTAATAAAAAAAATAGCCTCAGTACATTTTTAATTCACTTCAATTCAGATTCATTTCTACAGGCTTTTCCACAAAGCAGCTTTACAGAGATCCGGGTCCGAGCCTCTTCTGAGCAGGACTGAAAAGCCGAACCCGTCCTCCTCAGGTCGACATTATTAATAATAATAATAATAATAATAGTAATAATAATAACAATTACATAAACAATAAAAACAGGAATAAAAACAACAACAAAACTAAACTGAATGAAGAAGAAAACAACAAATTATTTAAGAAGAAAGGGGGCAGCAGTGGTGCTCAGTGGTCAGAGCTCCGGGCTGTTGATAACAGGGTTGTGGGTTCGAGACCCGGGCTCCACAAGCTGACACAGTTGGGCTCTTTGGGCAAGGTCCTTCACCCTCTCTCTGCTCCCCGGACGCTGGAGTTGGCTGCCCACCGCTCTGGGTGTGTGTGTGTACTCACTGCCCCTAGTTCACTAGTGTGTGTGTGTGTGTGTGTGTGTGTGTTCACTACCACAGACGAGTAAATGTGGACACATTTCGCTGTACAGTGACAGATATGTTCACTGTTACCTTTATCAAATGTTCCCTCAAGCCATACGAGAAGAGTCTGAGAGCTGAGATGATCAAGTGCAATTTTAGATTGACCCCTTTTTACTGTTAGATAATGGCCTAATTATTGATACAAATTGTATAATTATGCCCTATATTTGACTGAACAAATGATAATTCATAATTAGTTTAAAAACAAACAAAAAACAAACAAACAAAAACAAACAAACTTAGTTTTAGTGTAAATGATTTATTTGATTTATGCCCCTTTTTAAACTGTTTATTGGTGATAATTCACCTCCCCCCCCTCAAAAAAAAGAAAAAGAAAAAAGGGCATCAGTTTTGGTGTGAATTGTATATTTATGCCCTTTATGAACTGTTTACATATGATAATTCATAATTCACACAGCTGTTGGTCTATAGTTCACACTTTCTTAAACCAAAGAAAATTTTCTAAGAATATTTAATAATAATAATAATAATAATAATAATAAAGAATATTTAAGAATAAAAAAAGTCACCAATTTTGGTGTGATTGTATATTTATGCCCTTTGTGAACTGTTTACATATGATAATTCATAATTCACACAGTTGTTGGTCTATAGTTTATACTTTCTTAACCCAAAGAACATTTAAGAAATATTGAATAATAATAAGTAACAATAAATAATATTAATAATAATAATAATAATAATAATAATAATAATAAACAATAATAAATAGCAATTCATAATAATAATAATACATTCATCAGTTTTGGTGTAGAATGTATATTTACGCCCTTTATGAACCTTTATAATAATTCACAATTCACACAGTTGTTGATCCATAGTTGATATTTCTACACTTTTTTAACCCAAAGAAAATTTTATAAGAATATTTCCTGGATTTCAATCTGACCCACAGCAGTGGTGTTGCCGGCCGCTCTGTTACTGTATTACAGTCCAATAAGACGAGAGGGAGCTCACCTCACCCTAAACCTGCTGAAGACTTTCAGAACAGACTTTCTACTGGATTCAAGAGAAAACTCTGAAAAGTTTAAGAAACACTCTTTCCTTTATTGTGTGATGTAAAGGCACGTCTCGATAAATATTCAACGACAAAAGTAACAGAAAGTGAAAGTGACGGACATGAAAAGAAAAGGAGGATGAACGCAGGTATGGGTTACTTTATTTTTCTATAACCAAAAAAAAAAAAAAAAGGAAAATTTTACATTTAAAAGAAAAGCAATACAATCTGAACACAACGAGGAAGACAGCGAGAATAAAAAAATTAAAATAAAATAAAAAAACAACAAAAAGAAAGAAAAAAAAAAGAAAGAAAGAAAGAAAGAAGAGTCTCCCACTGTGGCCTTTCACCTGTGCAGTTCACACACTGGCCAGCAGGTGGAGAGCTTCTGGCTCTACTTGGCAATCAATCAATCATTCAACACTGTTACTATCTGCTCCGTATTTACAACGACACTGATGAAGCTGGTTTAGCGGGACGAGCAATAAATTAGTGATCTGCAAGCAGGGCTACTTTACACTGTACGGAGAGGACAGGACAGGACAGGACAGGACAGGACATCTGTCTGAACCCTAATTATTCCTCAGGCAACATTTTAACCTCCATGGCGCTGATCTAAAATTGCTCAGGTTAGTAGAAAACACCACCTTCTCCTCACACACACACACACACACACACACACACACACACACACACACACACACACACACACACACACACACTGTGTTTAACAGTTAAAACGAGCGACAATAGAGGATCAGATTAGTCTCAAACGCTAAACGAGTCCAACAGATGTCTTGAGTCTCGGGTTTTGGTTGGAGGACATCAAGCTGAATCTCTGTTAAATTAGCACTGCGTTAAACCTTAAGCTTAAACTCTGCATGCAAAGTCTGATGGTCACTTTTATTGGTCTAGTGCCTCAATCTAGCCATTCCCAAACAGGTTTATCAAAAAATAAAAAAAAATAAAAAAAAAGTAGTAGCATATCGCCGTCTCACAAAAACCTTGTATCTCCATTATTGTCTTTATGACCTTTCTCCATAACCTGAATCAGGCAGTTGTTGTTTTCCTTGATACAGTGTATCCCAATCTCCTAAAAAACGGACCCAATAGAAATGCTCCAAAATGATTAGCAAGGTTTTTTTGTTTCCGCATTTTCCTGTAAACCTGCTGTTCTGGAGATACAAGGTTTTGATCCGAGAGCAACAGTACGAAGACACCCAAATAAAAAAACAAAATAATAAAATAAAAATAAAATAATGAACCAGTTTCTCAGTTCTCCCAAGATGAACAAGCTTCAAAACAAAAGGCTAAAACTGTCCTGAACAAACGTCACAATTATAATTTAGAACCATGCCTGAGGTGTCAGTCAAGTATTCCAGGCCAACCCCCTGTCCCACACACACCAATCAGGAGCTCACAACCCATCCATAGTCTTTAGGCAATACCGGACCTTTTCAGTCGTAACAGATCAACGGGAGGATGTTCCTCCACCGCTTTGCAGGAGGGAGCTCCACTATGCTGCAGTTACTATTATGCTCTTACTTATTGGTGGCTTGGCTGTAGAGCTCTAAGTTATGAACAGCGCCTCAGAAGAACGCAGGAACTCTTCAGAGGAGGGTTCTTTGGAGACCAGCTTTTATAAAAGGTTGAACGAGTGTCAGGAACCTTTTAAAGGTTTAAAGAACCTCCAACCGCCCACTTCAGAAGGTCTTGACTGGCTGAATGGAGCGTGTTAGATATGGGTTGGAGACCACTGGAGTAATTGGTTCCATTGGTATACAACCTAAAGTTCTTTAACGGTTCTTTAGAAGGTTCTTCTAACACTAAAGTCAAACCCTTAATGGTTCTGGAATCTTCTCATTACATGAAACTGAAAGTGGCCCATCACATTAGGAATGACGGTCCTTTAAAAAGACCCATCCATTGAAGGTAGAGGCGTTCTTCTGCGGCATCTCCAGGTTTAAGATGATCTTAGTTAGGCCAGTCTGTGCTGCAGCATCATCCGGAGCTCACTGCAGGTCTGCAGCGTTGATAAAAGTGTATTATATAAAATAGAAACATCTTAATTACAATAAAGTGTTCTTCAGTATCCTCGCCATCCTGGAACCCCAGTATTACTCCTTTGGCATTGGTCCCTTCTCTTCTACCCAGCCACCCACCGAAAACCCTCCATATGCCAGGTTTCATATCCCAATGCAGCAATTTTGGTCTCTAGGTCATACACGCTCCAAAAAATAGAGGTTTTACATCGGGTTTGTTGAGCGATGCCATAAAAGAACCACTTATAATAACCATTTTTTTGTAAAAGAGTAGATTTTTAGGTTTACCGAGCTTTTAGACTCACAGCTCCTTTACAAAAATGCTTCTTCTAAGGCATCAATCAAAAATCTTTATTTTTAAGAATGCAACTTTTAACTGAGCATAGTCAATTTTGCTATTCTGAGTAATTTTTGATTATTTTATTTTTTAAAAAATAATTAATTCTTAGTAATTATCAGATAATAAAATACATTTTTGGTACTTAAAATACTCCTATCAATTAGCATGATGCTAACTGCAGGCCTAAAACATCCCACACTCCTCAAACTGAGTGGAGATGCTCAGTAATCTCTGCTAGACTTGCTTACAGCACTGAAAAACGACATTAGCAAGTGAAATCCTCTGAAATGTGGTCTAAATAACTGGCTATTGTCACTGGGAGATCACTCAAGTAATATTTTTAAAATAATTTGATTTGTTTAAGTGATTTTAGCTGCTAAAAGTGTTGGGCATGATCTGCCAGTGAAATAAAACACTTTCAGTAGATAAAGTGACCCAAAACACTATAGTATAATAATCTTATAATAACCTTATAAAACTGAAGAATTGACTTACTAGTGCAGCAGCTCGCAGTGCAGCTCATACAACAGTCTTACAACACAAGTCATGGAGACATGGCGAGCATTTGTTATGCTGGATTTAAGATGATGGCATTTCTTGCAGTGCAGCTCTGAAGACCACCCCCCAACCCCACCCCCAACCAGTCCCAGTCACTCAGAGCTCGTCCCTGGCTGTGCTGTCCAGCGCTGACTGCAGGACGTCAGAGTTCTGGGCCTCGGAGCTGAGCTCCTCCTGCTCCAGGGTTTTGCGGGAGCGGGCCCGGTCCCAGTCCGTCCGCACCGTCTCGTTATCCCACACCGTGGACGTCTCCGTATCGCTGATATATCCAGGGTCTCCTGTGTAGTGAGTGGGGAAGACCAGCAGGGGCTCAGCCGAGAAGGCCTGCAGATCCCTCGGCTCAAACGGCTTCATGTAGTCCTCCCTGCAGAAGAACGGAGAGAGAGGCTTGGTTAGCTGGTCCACCGGCTCAACCCACCTAAACCCACCAGGTCTTAGTCCACTTCAGGTCAAACTGGGCTTTAGAAATATCTGTTTTTGTAGAACTGACCTTAATATTCAAGAGGAACTTTGGATGGAAGTGGATATTGGAAAAGGCAAGGGAGCATTAAAATTTAAAAGGTAGCATAAATTAAACAGACATTTTGCTTGTTGTTTCCATGGTAACACCATAACAATTACCTGTCTGACAATTATTTTTCCATTTTTCCATTTTTTTTTTCATAATTAAGATGTACAGATGCATTTCTAGAATTGATTTTACCCTAAATGGTAAAATCTCTGAATGGATTTATGTATAAAAAAATAATAAAAATAAAAATAGTACATTTAATGTGTATTTATATAAAGAGGATTTTTTCCATAACATATGTTAGCATAAATAATGCTATAATGCACAGTTTTAAGTAGTTTGGATCTAAATTGGTAAAATAATTTATAATTTAATAATGGTGTCATAAGTAAACCTTCTGAAAGCATTAATGTACAGAGAATGAAGACGTTCACCGTATACATACCCTATATACCTGTAGTTGCTCTGTGTCAATAATTCTGGATGAATGGACCAATAGAAATGCTCTAAATTACTTTCGCTTCTCCTGTAAAGTTGCTATTTTGGAGATACATGTTTTTATTAGACATTGACTGTATATTACGCCTATCTAATGCACATTAATGTCAAGAAAATTTAGTCCAAGTGATTTGTGGTAATTTCTATTGGGCCATTTATCAGAAAATGTTCACACAATGTAAAAAGCAGCTGCTGGTTTTCTAAAGGTGCAAAGTTACCAGTTTAAATATTAGAAAGATTGTAATAAGTAGAGAAATTTCTAAACAGCATAAAATAAATATTTTCACAAAAACAAACAAACAAACAAACAAACAAAAAACGCTCACCTCAGATTTATCTGAGACGCTAACCGAGATTGCCAACAAACACTGGACTTGGACGGTCACCAACCTTATCTGTAAATCTATGCCAATATCGTCCTTCATTGGCTTCAAAAATCCACTTAGTAATTTTAGTACTTAAGGTTTAAGTGATTTTACCTACTAAAACTGAGAAATGATGCTTGAAACCAACAGAATAATCTGCCAGTGGTTAAAATTAATAATTAATTAATTAATTAATTAATTAATTAATTAATTAATAAATATTATAATATTGTTTCAACAATGTAAAAATTTGGATTTTTTTAACTAGTGTAACAGTTTGCAGTACAGCTCATATAACAGTCCTAGAACTCAAGCCGGACATGACGGGTATTTGTTATGCTGGATTTAAGACGATGGCCTTGGACTTGGACAGTCACATCTGTAACATATATGCCAAAATCTTGGCATTCAAGAAATAACAAAAAAATCCAGTAAAAAGCTTCATTATATTTATTTAAATAATTATATATATATATATATATATATATATTAGAATATTATAATTTGTATTTTAGAATATTATAGTTTATTTTAATATATTAATATTATTTGTTTATCATCACAAATATAAAACTAAAACTCTGGAGAAGTTCATGTTTGTGTTTATAGACTCAAGTAGGTCACACCTTGTTCACAGAGAGTTTATAGTCCAGTGTATGTTAGCAGCGCTAGCCTAGCATCTTCCCCTTATGAAATAAAGCAGCACACATCAGATACCAAACATGTCTGACTACATCGTACCTTCAGCTTTCACTGAACTGGTTCTTTAATCACTGATCAATTATACTGATATTTTATTATTGATTGACGATCTGGCTGGTGTATGAAGCTGTGGACTGAGAATAAACACTAGCTTAACGCTAAACTCTTCTTACACTGGGTGCTTGTTGTACATCACAGGTAGGAACTCGTCGACTGGAAGCATCTTCTTCAGAGGCTCCGCCCTCAGGAGCTTCTTAGCACCTTGTAATGAGATCATGTAGCCCAGTGTCCAATAGGAATAGTCCGCTTCCACCAGGTTGTGGATGTTGGGCACGGATTTCTCCGGACGGTCCACCTGCATCCTCTTCCTGCCGATATAACTGCATGGGGGGTATATCAGAACACATAAAAGTCAAATGACAGATGAAGAAGCCGCCACCCCTCTCATTATCCCCCGGGTGTAATTAAGAGAAATTACACCCTGAGCAATGAGACGAGAGCTAAAAGCATGTGCTAAGACAGACAGACAGAAATCCACCCTACATAGTGTCTGTAAGGAGAACAGCAGATACATTACGTGTCCAATAGTTTGTGGACACCCCTTCTAATGAATGCATTCTGCTACTTTCATTTGCACCCATTGCTGAATTCAGATGTGCAAATGCACACAATGCGACATAGTTTATTCAGTCCCTGTAGAGAAGAAGTACTGCCAATAGAATAGGACTCTCTGGAGCAGATAAACATCATGACCATATTGGCTCCATGCTGCTTCCATGCTGAGGAGCTGTGGAGCAGTGGAAGAGCTGTGTTCTCTGGAATGATGGTGGTGGTGGAGCTCCATCCAGTACTTTTGTATGGGATGAGTTGGAGATGATCATCATCATTATCATCATCATCCTCCAACAGCCTAACCTCATTAACACACTCATCACTGAATGCAATCAGATCCTCACAGCAATGCTCTGCTCCAAAATCTAGTAAAGTCGTCTTCTTCTCTGGACAGTAGAAACAGTTACTCCCACAAAAGCAGGATCGGCTCTTTCTAATACTCTTGTTTTTAAAAGAAGCAAGGAATGAGCAGGTGTCCCAATACCTTTGCCAATTTCGTGTATTTGGCTGAAGCTCTACTAAGAGTTGGATTACAGATATTCAGTCCCAATAAAATTAGTTTCGCACAGCAGTTTAGAGGACACCCGGACTAGCGCAGGAACGTCCTGCTCTGGAATGGAGAGATGAGAAGTTCCTGCCAGAAGAACCTGGTTTAATTGAGGTTCCGTCTTGTGCCGTCTGGCTTTGAGAAGATCTAGAAATTAGAGCCCCTTTCACACATGAGAATTTACTGCTGATTTACCAGAAAGGAGAGAAACCTAATGCAACTCTTAAGACCTGCTTCCTTTGATCTGTTCCCATACACCAACCACTGCCGGTCAGTGTTTCCATGGCAACACTGACCTTTCAAGCACTCCTCCTTTGAACTGTCCCTTTGACCAGATGCTTCTGGCAACCATCATCAACAAGCATGTTTGACTAGCCTGTACTACATGTCCAAAAGTTTGTGGACACCCCTTCTAATGAATGCATTCAGCTCCTTTAAGCTGCACCCATTGCTGACATGGGATGTGCATAGAAGTACTGCCAATAGAATAGGACTCTCTGGAGCAGATCAACAACATGACCCTATCAGCTCCATGCTGCCTAATGCCAGGCGTGGGCTAGTAGAGGAGTGTATATAAAGCATATGGACAT
>NC_132892.1:33972608-33997608 GCF_030463535.1 Salminus brasiliensis
GGAGTGATATTATTATTATAAGGGATTATTCTGATATCAGAGTTTTACTGACAAACCTGGTGTTGATCTGAGGAGACTCCATGAGGAGAACTTTGACCTGGAATATTATTTGTACAACAAGCTCAGCAGAGTCAAATGAGTCCTTTTCCTGAAGATATGTCACAAAAAAGACCTTGTATCTCCATTTTAGCCATTTGCACATCTTGCAGATGTTTTTTTTTAAAGCTGTATCAGAATTTCATGAGGAATCGACCAATAGAAATAAGTGAAGATGGGGGTTGGTGTGGCGCAACTACCATGTGGGAGACTGGGGTTCGATTCCCGGTCTGGGTGACTACCAATAAGTGTCCCTGGGCAGCTAATTGCCATAAATGTAAATGTAGAAATGCTCCAAAATGACCTGGAGTAAAATCTTTTGACATTGACTTCCATTGAAAGTTCAGAAGGCTTTTTCCTTCTCCTGTAACACTGAAGTTCTGGAGATACGAGACAGTAACGAGACATTCCGTTATACCGCTACAGGGCTAAAAAGGTCAGCAGCCTTCCCTCCAGTTACTGACTCTTAAAATCCCCATTACTGCAGACGGTCATGTTGATCTCAGCGTCAGTGAAGAGTACGAGCATGGACATAAATGGACAGAAGATTGAGATCAGCACGATTCATATAATGATGATCGGTAACCCTTCACCCATCAGTTCAGAGTTCAGCAGTGCTTCAGGTCTCACCTCATCAAAGCCCATCTTATCAGGCTGCTTAGCAGGAAGAGAGAGATGCACTGAGGGCTGCAAGGGAGAACCACGCACTAGGAAACAGAGAGAGACAAACATATTATATATGATATATTTATAAAAATAAAATAGCATAATCCCATTACTCCAAACCCTGCCTCACAGCAGTGAGCGCCCCCTACGCTTCCTGTAGTGTATTACAGTCTGCCAGAATGAGCGTGTGGATCATATGAACATTATAGAGCATTATAGAGCGCCCCCTACTCTTCCTGTGGTGTATTACAGTCTGTCAGAGTGAGCATGTGGATCATATAAACATTATAGAGCATTATAGAGCGCCCCCTACGCTTCCTGTAGTGTATTACAGTCTGTCAGAGTGAGCGTGTGGATCATATGAACATCATAGAGCATTATAGAGCGCCCCCTACGCTTCCTGTAGTGTATTACAGTCTGTCAGAATGAGCGTGTGGATCATATGAACATTATAGGGCATTATAGAGCGCCCCCTACGCTTCCTGTAGTGTATTACAGTCTGTCAGAATGAGCGTGTGGATCATATGAACATTATAGGGCATTATAGAGCGCCCCCTACGCTTCCTGTAGTGTATTACAGTCTGTCAGAATGAGCGTGTGGATCATATGAACATTATAGGGCATTATAGAGCGCCCCCTACGCTTTGTGTAGTGTATTACAGTCTGTCAGAGTGAGCGTGTGGATCATATGAACATTATAGAGCATTATAAAGCGCCCCCTACTCTTCCTGTAGTGTATTACAGTCTGTCAGAATGAGCGTGTGGATCATATGAGCATTATAGAGTGCTCCCATGCTTCCTGTAGCCACTCACTTTCTATCACTATTAGCAACATTAGCTTTTCTTTAAACAGAGAGCATATAAAGTATAAAGATCTCTATCTGACCTTTGAGCGTTTTGCCTTCAGACTCACCCATGATCTCCAGCACGGAGTGGAGGAAGCTGTCCGCCTCGTCTCGCAATGAATTATGTGAACGCAGTGGAACAGGAAAGTACCCATAAGTCTCTTTGTTACACAGATACATCTGAACGTCTGAGGAGATAAAGAAGTGAAGACGAAACATGAAGTGTGTGAAACATATGAACATTACAGAGCTTTATAAAGCACCCCCTATGCTTCCTGTAGTGTATTACAGTCTGTCAGAATGAGCGTGTGGATCATATGAACATCATAGAGCATTATAGAGCGCCCCCTACGCTTCCTGTAGTGTATTACAGTCTGTCAGAATGAGCGTGTGGATCATATGAACATTATAGAGCATTATAGAGCGCCCCCTACACTTCATACAGTGTGTCAGAATCTCAACAACAATAATTTACATAAGAAGCTCAAATCAAATAATAAAGAACAGCTGGTCCGCAGAGACTGTGGAGCAGTGGTCACCCACCCGCCATGCGGGCAGAGAAGGCGAAGACGATGATGTCATCGAAGGCCCAGCTGTAGTCCGGGTGCGGTGGGTAGAAGGCCAGCTGGCTGGACGCCTGCTTCCTCAGGTCCACCAGGAAGGTCGAGTGGACCATGGGGACTGCAAAACAGCCTTTTCTCTCCTGCCTCCTCATGGGCATGTACGCTGGAGTTCGCTTATAGTAGCCCTGAAGACACAAACACACGTTAATACTTGGTTTTCTAGCAAATGCTAAAGCTTCAATCCTCAAAATTGGCCCTGGCAAGATGACCACCAAGATGCTCATAGAAGTGTAGAAACCTGAGGAAAGCCGTACCTGAGAGGTCATGCCGCACCAGAAGTTGGAGTAGGCGGCTCTGGACTCCAACATTGGGGCCACAATGGTTTTATTCTCCTTCATCAACTTCCACAGAACATCAGGATTGGTCAGCAAATTGTCACAGTCCATCACCTACACAACAGAACACAAAGGAACAATGGCGATGGTCAAAAGCTGATCTGCACCAGCTGCTTCCAGCTTCAAGTACGGCTCGGCTCGACCCGCCATCCTTTAAGATCCATGGAAGACGGGCGTCCAGACTTTTTACTGTCCTGCACCAAAGTGGTGGAACGAACTTCCCCTGGGTGTCCGAACAGCAGAGTCCAACGCTCACTGTCCTCAAACCCAGACTGAAGACCCTCCTCTTCTGAGAGTACTCAGGCGAAGAGAAGAGTACTATGGTCTCCATATTAACTAGCTGAGGTTTTTCTTGGGTAAACAGCAAAGCACTTTGTAAGTCGCTCTGGAGAAGAGCGTCTGCTAAATGCCTTAAATGTAAATGTAAAATGCAAATCCTTCCTTTTTTTTTACTTGCAGTAGCAGAGCACTGCCTGCAGGTGTCAGTGTGTGGAAAGAGGCAACATTAAAAAGTAAAAGAAGGGCTTCCACTCTCAGTATCAGTGGGTCTCCGCACATTGCACATAAGGTGTCAACAAGCATGAGGAGGCGGGGCTTAGAAAAAGTGGGCAGGATAGAAAGAAGCTAATCATAGATGAGCAGCAGAGATGAGAGGTGAGAGGTTTAAAGCTCTACACTTTAAATATTTAAATTTATAAAATGTTTATTTATTTATTTATTTATTTTTTATGGACACCCCTTCAAATGAATGCACTCAGCTACTTTAAGCTGTACTTTAAGTGCCAATGCACACACACAGCTTATCTAATCTCTGTAGAAAAGTACTGCCAATAGAATAGGACTCTCTGGAGCAGATCAACATCATGACCCTATTGGCTCCATGCTGCCTAATAATGCCAGGCGTGGGCTTAAGGGGTATAAAGCCCCCCAGCACTGAGGAGCTGTGGAGCAGTGGAAGAACTGTGTTCTCTGGAATGATTCATCCAGTACTTTTGGGATGAGTTGGGGAGTTGGAGATGAGTCGGGGTGGTCTTTTGATCTCACTAACGCTCCTGTTGCTGAATGCAATCAAACCCTCACAGCAATGCTCCTCCTCCAAAATCTAGCAGAAAGTCTTCTTCTCTGGACAGTACAGACAGTTACTTCAACAAAAGCAGGATCAGCTCTTTAATATTCTTGTAATTCGGTAACTATTTGTCAACCACTAGGGGGCAAAGTAGCCAGGTTTAAAGCAGTGAAAGTGTAAGTTATCAGTAGAAAATGGTTATTACTGAAGAAATCGCTTATTTTTGACTGATTTGTAAGTTTGTAAAATTTTCGGGGACTTTAAGTAGACACTAAAAGAACTTCGTAAAACCTCCTCAAGCGAAACTCCACCCGATTCACCTCGGTCAGCTCCTTCAGGATTGTGGAGAGCCACTTTTTTGGCTATGAATACCATCAGTGGAATGTGGAGTGATGCTTTATCAGACAAATTAATCCAGACAACATCAGCAGAACATCTCAGGAAGCTTCAGAGTCATCTCTCGATCCCCACAAGCCTGGAAAGAGAGAACCAGCCTCTCTTGGGATCGACTCCAAGCCCAGCGGCATATGCTGGAGATCAACAGCCGCTATTCGGAGCCTCTGTAGTGGTTTGGATGTATGAACACACACAAACACACACACACTCAGGCAGGCTATAATAACCACTACACGGCGCTCTGAAGGACACGGTACGGCACACTGAGCTCAACACTACAGATTATACCCTCTGAATTCCGCTGGACCTGAGCACTAAGGGAGGAAGAGGACTAATCAGAGAGTACTGCCTCTGGAAGTACAGCCTAAACAGAGCTCGGGGAATAAAGTAAAGCATCCCTGGCCTCCAGACGACTCTATCTATAGACAACACGGCAACATTCCTCCACAGCCCTGGACGCTGAACTGACGGCTTCTAAAAGGGCGAGCGAGCGGGTTGCTCTGGTGTACTGTGGGCTTTGTTGTGAGGGCTTATTTAGGCTTCTTTGCTCTGAAGGGACTCAAACAGCCAATTTCTGAAATTCTTCAGTTTAGAGTGAATGGAAAGGAAGCTTTTACAACACCAATTAGCAAACCGCTGCAGACCAGGTCATTAACAGACCCATGTTTTGAATGTACTTGTTGTCTTGATTTCAGAGGTCACTTTACAGGCCTTGTGTTGGCTTATGTATAAATGTTAACCAGGTAAGACTGATTATTAAAAAGATAAAACACAGTATAAGCATTTTCTCACCATCAAGAGCAAATCCTGCATCTTTAGTTTTTGCAATTTTCACACTTTTGTAAACAATTGCTTTAATGAACAAAGAAATTTGAATTTTCCAAATATTTCTGAATCTGGCAGTTGCTTTTCATACCATATCCAAATCTCATGAGGAATGGAGCAATAGAAGTGCTCCACAATAAAAACAGACCAATAGAAATGCTCCAAAATGATAATAAACCAATAGAAATGCTCCAAAATTTAAATAGACTAATAGAAATGCTCCACAATAAAAATAGACCAATAGAAGTGCTCCAAAATGTAAATAGACCAATAGAAGTGCACAAAAAAAGAGTAAAAAAGTAAAGTCTACACTGTGTATAAACAATTGTTTTATACATATGAAAAAAAAAGAAAATTTCCCAATTTTACTGAATCTGGCACTTTATACGGTTTCAGAATACCAATAGAAATGCTCCAAAATGACTTCGGAATAAAATCTGTTTACATTGACTTCCATCAAACAGAAACATGAATTGAAGCTTAGACTGTAAGCTTCAATAGTAGAAGGTGGTAGGGTTTCATGTAATGTGGGCTTGCGTATTTTTTGTGTATTAGTTAGGGTGGTTTTCAGATTTTTGAGGTCACTTAACAGGACCTATTTTTACATGATTGATTACCAGGCAAGGCTGATTCACACAAAGCTAAATACAGTATAATACAGTACGTGTGAACAATTGTTTTATTATTCATATGTGCTGGAACATATATTAACATAAACATAAATTAACAAATTGTTTTTCCCCGTTTTGTCCTGAATCTGGAAGTTGCTTTTCATATTATTTTCAAATCTCGTGATGACCAGACCATTAGAAATGCTCCAAAATAAAAATAGACCAATAGAAATGCACCAAAAAAGTAAAAAAAAAAAAAAAAAAAACAATTCTTGTATAAAACAAATATATAAAAAAGAAAATCTGAATTGTTCCCATTTAGCTGAATCTGGCAGTTGTTCTGTATACTGTTGTAGTAAAATGTTTATTATACCTTGTGTTTGTTGACAAATTATCAATACGTTCAGATTCGCTCATGGTATATGGATCAAAAGAAATGCTCCAATATGACTTGGAATAAAATCTGTTTACATCGACTTCCATTTAATAGAAACATGAGCTGAACTCCAGACTGTAGATGAAGGAGATAGGGTTTCATGTAATGTGGGCTTGTGTAGGTTTATTGTCAGGGCGGTTTTCAGATTTGTTGGCTTATGTACCAGAACCCAGTTTTTAAACGATAAGACTGATTAATATAAAGCTAAATACAGTATACGCACTATTATGAACAAATCCTGCATCTTCATTTTTGATATTTTTACACTTTTAGTGCAAACAATTATTTGCAATTATTATTTTTGTCATATATTCTGAAACATATATGAACATTAACAGCTTTCCTGAATCTGGCAGTCGCTTTTTATATTGTATCCAAATCTCATAATGAACGGACCAATAGAAATGCTCCACGGTAGAAATAGACCAATAGAATCCTGCATAATGTGAATCTGCTTGTTGTTCTTTATACGGTCTCAGTCTCTCATGATTATGATCTCCAGACTGTAGATAATAGTAAAAGGTGATGTAATGTGGGCTTGTGTAGGTTTATAGTTTATAGGGTTTATAATGTGGTTTTCAGAGATTATAGGTAAGACTATTGGTCCAATAGAGGTGTTCTATGCCACTGCAAGCTGTTTTCCCAGAACCACACAATCAAACCAAGAACCTTTCAAGAACCTTGACATAGGAACGTACACCAAACTCTACAAATATGTATTTATTTAATTATTTATTTTAATTATTTTTTATAAATGTGGGCCCTTTAAGTAATGTCTAATGTCTAGCCTTTGTGGAGTACGGACAGATGAAGTCCATTCACAGCTATAAACTAGTGCAACGGTTAGCAGGACAAGCAGCTTCTCTCAGTGTTTTTATGGGGTAGTGGAGGCTCAGTGGTTAGAGCTCCGGGCTATTGATGACCGGGTTGTGGGTTCGATACCCGGGATCGTCAAGCTGCCACTGTAGATAGATAGATAGCCAGATAGATATATAGATAGCCAGATAGATAGCCAGATAGCCAGATAGCCAGCCAGATAGATAGATAGCCAGATAGCCAGCCAGATAGATAGATAGATAGATAGCCAGCCAGATAGACAGATAGACAGATAGCCAGCCAGATAGATAGATATATAGATAGCCAGATAGATAGATAGCCAGCCAGATAGACAGATAGACAGATAGCCAGCCAGATAGATAGATAGATAGATAGATAGTCAGATAGCCAGCCAGATAGTCAGATAGCTTGCCAGATAGCCAGATAGATTGCCAGATAGCCAGATAGATTGCCAGATAGCCAGATAGATTGCCAGATGGCTGATCTAAACATACCAGGAAATAGTCAGCCCACATCTCCCGCGCAGTCTCCAGCGCCGCCTGCCGGAGCTTCATCACGTGTTCGTAACGTCCACTCGTCCAGTGCTTCGGACCCTCCTCGTCTTCAAACTCACTGAAGCAACAAAAAACAGAGTAAATTCTGGGGACAGGTGACGAGATCGCATACTGGTCAGTTGGTAGCGTGTTCTCACATGCTGTACTGTACGTTATGCAGGTCTTATGCAAAAGTTTGGGCACCCCTTAATTCATCAATACCAGGCCTTATTCGTCAACCATTCCAAAGAACTAAGAAGAATCTCTGCAGTTTTTCCACCCTGACTCGGACACTGTCCAGTGTATTCTTACGAAAACACCAAAAATCTGACCTAGACTTTCTCAGGAACACATTTAAGGTCATTCTTATGAGGATATTGAAGGCCAGTTGTCTTGATTATTTAAGTATGAATTAGTAAACAAATCCACAGACAAATGACATTTGACACTTCATATTTATTTACCCAATTTAACAGACCAGAAAACTATAACAAACATCATATTTAACATGCCATTACTTTTGCACAAGCCACATTTAGTATTTCTTTTTGCAATGTCAAATTAAGCCAATTACGTGAAAGTAATTATGCATTAGAATGTGCAGAAGTGTATGAGGCTTATTTACACTTCTCAAATCAACACTACATGTAATCTGACAGATTTCAGGGGTGCCACAACTTTTGCAGAAGAGTGTTCATAAAGAACATAATTAAAATCAGCCCATAAAACATCAAGTACGGCTCATTTCTGTGAATAAATGCTGAACCATCCAGGTTTTCATTTCCTCAAATTTAAACAAAGTAAAATATTAGTCAGATCTTAAATATTTTTTAATTAATTAATTCATTTATTTATTTATTTGTTATTTTTTTAATGGTTTAAATTCTCCTCTAGTTTTAAATGAATAAACCTGAAAAATCACAAAGTATCCAGTGGATCAGAGCTGTGTGATTTATGAACTGGGTGATTCATCGTGAACACTGAGGGTACCGACCTGGGCTCCTCCTGCGGCCTCCACTCCACATAGTGGTACAGGTTCTGCACCTCTATCAGCCACTCCCTCAGCACGGCGGTGGTGTTGTCCGTGTTGTGGTCGGTGGCCACCCTGACGGAGAAAAGAGGACAATGGAAAAACTGCTTAAGTAACTAGTAGTAACCAATAGGAACGCTCGACATCATTGAAGAGCCACTTTTGGCTCCTGATAAGAACCCTATAGTCAACGACTCTAACAGAACCCTGCAGGACGGGTCTGCTACACTACGAGGCAGAGTCTGCAGCAGACGCGTCAGAACCGCTTCTGTAAAGAGAGGAAAGAAGCTAAACTGTTTTATTTGGGTGAAATAAAGCAGTAATTATGTCTTCTGGACGAGAGAGAGAGAGAGAGAGAGAGAGAGAGAGAGAGAGAGAGAGAGCTCTGTAAATGAGCTCGTATATAAAACAGTGGAATTACAGTGTGTCTGATTCAGCCGCTGAACACTGGAAAAGAACCCCATCCTTACAGCCTGTGTTAGGCTGCCAGGGGGCTGTCTGTGTGTGTGTGTGTGTGTGTGTGTGTGTGTGTGTGTGTGTAGTTTTTATATGCTTGTGAAATTTGTGTTTGTGTGAGAACATAATGGAAAGACTGAAAACACAGAGCGGCGGCGCGGCACACCCCCCCCCACCCCACACACACACACACACACACACACACACACACACACACACACACACACACACACACACACACACACACACACACACACACACACACACACACACACACCTCTCTGCGGTGAGCACTGACTCCCTAGCATCCTAGCGGCTGTGCTTTATTAAATTGCTAGAATACCAGAGCGAGAGAGAGACAGAGACAGAGAGACAGAGAGAGAGAGAAAGACACAGAGAGAGAGAGAAAGAGACAGACAGAGAGACACACAGAGAGAGAAAGAGAGACACACAGAGAGAAAGACAGAGAGAGACAGACAGAGAGACACAGAGAGAGAGAGACAGAGAGACACACAGAGACAGAGAGACACAGAGAGAGACACACAGAGACAGAGAGAGAGAGTGAGAGAGAGAGAGACACACACAGAGACACAGAGAGAGACACACAGAGAGAGAGAGAGAGAGAGACAGAGAGAGAGAGAGAGAGAGAGAGAGACAGAGAGAGACACACACAGAGACAGAGAGAGAGAGACAGAGAGAGAGAGAGACACAGAGAGAGAGACAGAGAGACACAGAGACAGAGAGAGACACACAGAGAGACCCAGAGAGAGAGACCCAGAGACAGAGAGAGACAGAGAGAGAGAGGTGCAGGCTGCCTCTCTGAATTCGGTGCATGCATTTGTATGTGTGTGTGTGTGTGTGTGTGTCCAGGTGTTCAGCAGGTAAGAAGCAGGTGAAAGCCCTGAAGCTCAGAGGAGGAGGACACAGAGGAAGACCTGCAGCGTCTCACTCCTCCATCAGCTCCTGTTTCCCGGTTCTTGATATTTGCTCTTCAGTCTTTGGAAGACTATATAACACCAAAAAGGGTTCCACTACTGTTAAGAGTTTTGATGGTTGTGCTAAATAGAACCCTTTGTTCTACACAGAACCAAGACACCTCCTCAAAGAACCATCTACATGCCTAAATTGTTCTTTGTCTAGTGTACATTGGCGGACAACCTTCAGTACACGGTTCTCATGGTTCTACGTGGCTGTTTCCAGTGCGTTTCCGGTTCTATGCAGAACCATGCTGTCTAGGGAAAACGAGGCCGACTACATCAAAATGTGGCTCTTTTCTCAAGACGATGGGTTTACATGTATGAACCTCTCTCTGTTTATACTCATGCTCTCTCGCCCGCCGGCCCTCCCTCTCTCTCTCCCCTCGGTAAATAGCTGTGGTCAGAGATAAACGATGATGAAGGAATGACTGACTATCACCACCATCTCAAACGAGGGAGATAATTGGATGATTGAAGTCATTACGAGGCTGAGGTGGGCAGGTCCAAACTTCTCGCCCGACCACAGCTCACACTCCGAGACGGAGGCTACGCCGAGCCCTAGAACGTAGCGCCGGAGACAGATAACCAACCACTGTGTCCCAAAGATACGTCTACGGGGACGTCCACCAACTGCCCAGTCATTAGAAGACTCCTCCCCCATTACCATTAACAGATACACTCCTAAACCTGTAGGTGCTACAGAGGAACCGTATGTGTCCAAATGTTTGTGGACACCCCTTCTAATGAACGCATTCAGCTACTTTAAGCTGCACCTTTGCTGTCACAGATGTGCAAATGCACACACGAGAAGTACCACCAACATCATGAACCTATTGGCTCCATGCTGCTTAATAAAGCCAGGCGTGGGCTAGAGGAGGGGTGTATATAAAGCCCCCCAGCATTGAGGAGCTGTGGAGCAGTCGAGGATCTCTGGAATGATGGATGGTGGAGCTCCATCCAGTACTTTTGGGATACTGAGTTGGGGAGTTGGGGATGATGAGGTGGGGTGGCTTCTGTGGCTGAATACAAATCAAACACTCCTGGCAATGCTCCTCCAAATTCCAAACTAGAAAGCCTTCTTATCAGAAAACACAAAGAACGAGCAGGTGTCCCAATACTTTTGTCCATATAGTGTTAAAAGCTTCTTCATGCATTAACAGTTAAAAGAAAGGTACCTGACAGGTTCTCTCACTTTAAAGGCTTACTCACACTTCTAGCTCCTTTTCAAAAATGGTTCTCCATGGAACCAAATATGGTTCTTCTATAGCAATGCTCAATAGAACCCCTTGAAGCACCTTTATTTTCAAGAGCGTAGGCTTTTTAGTTGCCAACTACACGGTTCTATAGTTCTGTAGATCCATGACAACTCAAAGAGCCTTTTCAAGAACCGCTTAAATGGTCCTTCAGGTTGGTGGTGAACCTTCTGCTGATCGTTCTATATAGAAAATACTCAAATTTGGTTCTAGATAGCATCAAAATTAGGACTATACAGGGATCAAATTACCAATACCATTACAGACCGCCTTGCGCCTAGAGTGCAGCCTGAGGAGAACTAGCACCAGCTAGTTATCAAGAACCTACTAGGATCAGCCATAACATTAAAACCACTGCCAGCTATAGTGAATAGTACTGATGATCTGGTTCCAGTGGTTCCATCTGTCAGGGGGTGGAGTTACATACCAGGCAGTGAGTGAAGAACAGTCAGTTCTTTAAGGTGACGAAGGTGTAGAAGGTGAAAAATGGACAATCGTGAGAATCTGAGACACTTGTAGAACATCACAGTCCGTTTCTGGTCAATTAGAACATCGCCAGAACATCTGACAGGTCTTCTCGGTAAGAAGTGGTCAGCACTGGAAAGACCACCACCACCACCACCACCAACAGCAGCCTGAGGCTCATTGGTGCTCATGGGGGTTACCTTACAACTTAGAACCTCAGAACTTATCTAGGATCTGCTGCGAACGTGAGACCCTCAGAGGTCTTGTGGAGTCCAGGCCATGACGGATCAGAGCTGTTTCGGGTGCACAAAGGGGTCCTACACAACATTAGGTGGTGGTTTTAATGTTATGGCTGCATGAAAAATGCTACTTCCAGCCGTCTGTTGTTTTGAGGTTCTGGTGGAACGTGAACACAAATGACAACAAGCCAGCGGCACCACACCAAGACCGCCGCTGAGCTGAGAGTGGTCTGCTCAGGCCGATGAAGACGTAGTCCGACCACAGTGGCAGTGGCGGCGGCTGAGTTTTGGTCAGTTAAGTATGGGAACAGTTTCCTTTGCTTTCCCACTGATGGAGCAGATACACATCATGAAGCTATTGGCACAATGCTGCCTAATAAAGCCAGGCGTGGGCTCTAGAGGGGTATAAAGCCCCCCAGCATTGAAGATGGTGGAGCTCCATCCAGTACTTTGGAAGTTGGGGATGATAAGGTGATAAGGTGGGGTGGTGATCATCCTCATAATCATCATTCAACATCCTGACCTCACCAACAACACTCTTGTTGCTGAATGCAATCAAATCCTCACATCAATGCACCTAGAAAGTCTTCTTCTCTGAACAGTAGAGACAGTTACTCCAACAACATACCCTTGATTTCAGAAGAAACAATGAATGAGCGTCCAAATACTTTTGTCCAATTAGATTAGAGCTTTTTCACACCACTGGCTGGCACTTTAAAGCCCAAAGAGCAGCAAAAGTACAAACGGCTCTTCCCTCTGCTGCCAGATCTCAGATAAGCCTTCAGTAGACCCAACAAACCAGCGGTGTCTGCATGACGGAAGGCCACGTGTTCGGCCCCTTTAACTGCCCCAGCCTGCTGAAATTAACCCCTGAATTCCAGGGCTGACCCGCAGCCCCACGTCCTCCATCTGGTTCAGATCCAGAGTGTGACATAAAGCCTGCAGTCTGTGGCTGCCACCTCACCGCTGACCCACGTCTGTAAACAGCCGGGTCGGCTTTAGAGCAATGTTTACAGCACTCCGCTCCGGACAGGAATACGAATCAGAGGGACCTGCAGTTATAAAACACTGCCTATGCCTTTGCTTTATGAACCGGAGAGGTCCTGTAGATCCTCCGGTTCCTTCTTCTCAAAGCAGCTGCTTCAGCCGCTACGCTCCAAACCGCTGAGACAGCCTTGATCTGTTTAAACCTTCAGTCCAGATTTTCTGTAGAGTTTTATAAACAGAGTAGAGTTTAGTTTTTTGGGGAATTTTATTGAAATATTAATTATTTTTATTTCTACATTTTATTACTGATCAGTTAATTTAGCTTACAGTCACATTTCTATTTCATTTAACTTTTATTTTACTTATTATCTAACCTATCTTCTATCTATTATCTTTGGAATTATACGCTAGAGCATTAAAATAGTATTAGTAAAAAATCATATCTATATATATTCCCTGTAAGTATACATTATAGTATACTATAAACATTAATATTATAGTAAAAAAATAGTATATTTTTTATATATTTTTTAAAACAGTTGTATTACAGATTTAGATTTAAAAACAATGTTTAAAAAAATATATATATATATTTTTTTTCTTCCTTGTAAGTATAAGTATACATTATAGTATAATATGAGTATTATATTATTTACTATTATTATATTTACTATTAATATATAATAACTTTTTAAATCTAAATGTGAAAATGTTTTAATTTAAACTTTATTTTAATCTGATTTGGGTTTTTTTTGACAAATCAGATCAAAATTCAAAGTTTATTACAAGTGTTTTAATGTAACTATTACTACACTAATAATACTTATATATATATACACACACACACACTTTGTTTTTTTCTAACAAAACAGGCTGTGTTGACCTGAACCTCACCACTGGATCACGTTAAAGCCCCCAAACAGTAATGTCAAATTCAAGGTTCTTCATAATTATGTGTAGACGGAGGCGCTCCAGCTGATGTGTTTAGAGGACAGTCAGTCACACACTGTTGGAAACCACATAAGCAAGTTCCATCACAGGTTCAGGGAGGGTCACCAAGCTCTCTGGGCTTTACTAAAATAAAGGGGTTTACAGTAAAATATGAAAGTTTTACAGCTCACTCCCCCAGCCCACATTGTCGCTGTCCAAATAATTTAGAGCATTTCTATTGGTTAAACTATGGAGAAAACTACAAATGGGCAAAACTGGAGGTTCACGTTCTGAGGTCCTTACCCTCCTAGTGATGGGAGCGCTGCTACTGCTAGGGGGAGTTACGGAGTACCAAATAAAATAAATAGTAAAAATAAAAAAATTAAGTATTTGGACAGTAGACTGTGCTTCTAGCTTTGGTGGGATGGTGGGATAACAGGGTTGTGACTGGCTTTATTTGTAATACAAACAAGGGAAAGGACGTCAAACAGGGCAGCTGGCACTTCGTCTTGGCTCAAACAGCCTGACACCCTCCTAACCTATCGGACACTGATCAGGGTTAACCGGGGGCTCTGCGATCCTCCCTTTGGACACATTTACCAGGACGGCGGTTTAATAAGCGGTGTGTACCGAGGCACAGAATAACAGACCCACTCACTCCCCCGTCTCTGTGTGTGTACGGGGAGGGAGTATAAAGCCATTCACTGCTCTAATCCCACACTGTAGCCTCAGGGACACTTTTCAGCACCTCTCCAAATTCCATCTCCACTTCCCTGTCTTTCTGGGACTGGCTGGAATACTCACAGGGCTCTCTACAGAGGACAGAAGACAGAAAAGTATGAACTTCTTGAATCAAACAGTGCACTATTAAACTTTAATTTACACCCATTAACTAACATTAAACTCCTTAAATTGTTCTAGTTGAGGTTTAGAAGGGGTTGTAGAATAAGGGGTTAAAGGTTCTGTAAAGACCCACCCACTGAACTGTGCCTTAAGGAACCACCTCCCAATGAGTTCATGCCTAAAAGAAAGCTATGTTTGATGTTTCGAAGCCTTGGGGGTCAAGTCCTTTGGATGTCAAATCCCGCCTCCCTCAACCTCGTCATCTAGAATAGATGACTTAATAGAACTGTTTTATGCAAATGAGCTATGTTCTGATTGGCTACTCTATTGGTCCTCACTTAAAAAGCACTCAGAGCTGAAACACTCCTTATAACTTCACTGAATATGGGCGGAGCTTAACTGCTGTAGGCCTAGATTAAAAAATATATATTTATTTATTTGAACCAATTTACAGGTTCTTTACAGGGTCACGGCTGCTCGGGTTTCCCCAATCAGTCCAGACTAAAGGCTCTGAGGGCTGGGCTTGAGAACCACCAAACACTCAAATTCACGGAGAACTTCTGGAACCCAACAGGTCACTATTTAACGTTAAGGTTCTTAAGCGGTTCTCAATGAAGCTTCAATGTCCCTAAATTCAGCCATGTCACTCCACTGCTGCGTTCTCTCCACTGGCTTCCTGTAGCTGCTGCCCGCATCAGATTCAAAACCCTGACGATGGCCTACAAAGCCAAGAACAGACCAGCCCCTCCGTATCTGATGGCAATGGTCAAAAGCCGGTCTGCACCAAGAGCCCTTCGAGCTTCAAGTACGGCTCGGCTCGTCCCGCCATCCCTCAAAATCCACGGAAGACAAGCGTCCAGGCTTTTTTCTGTCCTGCACCAAAGTGGTGCAACGAGCTTTCCCTGGGTGTCCGAACGGCCGAGTCACTCGCTGTCTTCAAACGCAAACTGAAGACCCACCTCTTCAGAGAGTACTTGGGCAAATAGAGTTCTATGGTCACCTTATTGTATTGTGTTTAGTAATGTCTAAGCTTAGAGGTATCTTTTGAATTATTAGTCTATTCTAACTAGCTAAGGTTTCTTTCTTGGGTAAATAGCAAAGCACTTTGTAAGTCGCTCTGGAGAAGAGCGTCTGCTAAATGCCATAAATGTAAATGTAATGTAAATGTAGGTGAAGGTTCTTTACACCTGGATGACTGTTCAATACGATACAAGGAACCTTCTCTAAAACATCTCCCAGTTTATTTTTAAGTCTATTTATAAGTCTAAACTTTTCCAACCTCTGTTTATCTCCTGGAACTGATTTATGTAAATGAGCTCCATTTTGATTGGCTGCCCTAGATGATACTAACTGCTACTGGGATAAGGACATATGGGTTGTTTTTGCAGCCTAGCTTTTATGCACTCTTTATGCACGTGTTGGTTGGTCCAACACGACCAGACTCTGCAACAGCTTCTTCCCCCAAGCCATCAGACTCCTCAACACAACTCAACTTCTGAACTGATATCTTTCTGGTACATGTACACTCTCCCTCTCTTTCCAACCATTTACCCCAGATAACATGGGAAGCATTTTTTGCACAAAGCATTTGCACTAATAACTTTACTACCTCACTGGACTCTATTTATTACACATTGCACAATTTGCACACTACCGTCCATTATTTATTATTCTCTGGTCTGTACTGTGTTGTGTTGTCTGTCCGCACTTGTGTCTTGTATGCACTGTCTATGTTGCACCATGGTCCTGGAGGAACGTTGTTTCGTTTCACTGTGTACTCTGTATGTAGTTGAAATGACAATAAAACCCACTTGACTTGACTTGACTTGAAATAAAGGTGCTGCAAAGGTTCTCGGTTATGAGGCCATATAAGGTTTGCAATTTTTGGAAGAGGGATGTGTGAAGAACCTTTTGGAACAATGGAACTACAATATAAGAACCCAAGAGCCTGTCACAGCACCTTTGTTTTAATCCACCCTGTTCATATCCGCCCTTAGAGCCATGATAGGAACCTCTAAAAACAAAGATGGCCAAAAAAAAGAAGTTCTCATGGATGAAGCATGGTTCCTCAGAGATCCCCTCACAGTCCAGACTAGAGTTAGAACTGTGGGATGTCTGGTGGTCCCTGAGGACTTGGTGGGTTTGAGAACCACAGCCCTTAATTACCCTATTATTTTAGCTTCTTAAGTTAAAAAGTGACTTCTTAAGGGGTTACAGATTACGCTTTAGGATGTGTTGAACATTCTGGAGGTTCTTTACATCTACTCACCACCACTCATCCAGTGAATAGTTCCTTAAGAAACCACAGCTCACACCTTTTGCCAGCCTGTGAGTTTGGCCAACAGCTCTTTATTTATCCCTCACAACTGATGTATGTAAATGGGTTCTGCCCTGCATTGTGGCTGGATCATGGTTCCTCAGGGCTAGGGCTAGAACTATGGACTGTCTGGGGACACCCTGAGGGCTTGGTTTGAGAACCACAGCCCTAGATGACCTTTCAGAAGACCGTTCCTCAAAAAAAAAACACTCAACCGAAAGACCAAAAGGGGAACCGACGGTCATTCCTTCCAAGCCACTGCTTCGAAGAACCCTTTCCGGCACTGCTGATTGCAAGAGCGTGAGCTTCCTTCATTGCCAATCTCACCAGGCGGCTCCCTCTCCCCAAACTTACACACTTCCATGTGTCTGAGTGAGCAAGAAAGCAAGCGAGAAAGTGAGCAGGCTGGGCTGGACTGGGCAGGCAGGAGCTTTGGCCCGGAGGGAGGATGGAAGCGGGGAGGGGGGGGGGGGGGGGGGTATGAAGGGGCTCACTGTATTGAAGCCTGGACACGTTTCAACTCGCTCACTTCCCCTCCGTCACTCGGGTCAAACCCACAAACCCGGAGATGAGGCTCCTGCAGTCTGCGCATGAGCAATATCCCCCCCAAACCCCCACGCCCATCTGACTGAACCCAGCAGAAGCTGCTGTGTCTTTTTTTTTTTTTTTTACCCCTCTGCCCATTCTTACACGCTCCTCATCTGCCGAGGCGAATGCTCCTCATTCTGCACCACCAGCTGTGTTCGAAACACGCCGGCCTTCTGGGTTCTCTCAGCCGTGAGCTCACTCGTCAACACTGTAAGCTACAGCTGGTCGCAACTAGATGCCATCTCAAACCGTCAAACTGTGACCCAGACGTGTGAAACTCGGCTATCTGCAGGACCTGGAGCTCATTAAATGGAGAAGTGGAGGAATTTGGCTTTAGTTAGTTCCCTTTTTTGAGGTCGACTTACTGAGCATGGTCTTTGCTTCTCTGGAGGAACAGAAACTCTGAGGATTGACCACTTGGTCTCCTTCTCGAAGCAAATCAGGCCCAGCTAAGCAAATGCTTCCATGGGTTTTTTCGGGGTGGCTAAACCCCCAGTGGTAAATCAGCCCATGCTAACTGAAGATACTCTCCAGTTACAGATCATAGCTCATTTCATAGGCTGAATAGATCAATACAACTGACTAAGCTTAGGCTCTTAGTTCTATGTTTAGGTCTTGGGAGTATAATAAGAGTTTTTTTGCAGTAAAAAGGTTTACTTAAGTCCTCAATCAATCAATTCCAGACAATTTCATGGAAAATACAAGTTAGATTCCCTAGTTTTGACACCCATTGAGCATATTCCTCAGTTTATGCTGTAAATAAGTAAACATTTTCACCAATTTCCCAAAGATGAAACCTTTTGCTTCCATATAATGGAGTAATAATTAATAATAAATCATATCTATCCTTGTTTTGTGAAGGTTTCAGAGCCCACACCATTGAACATATTCTTCCATCCACTGTATAAATAAATAAATTTAATAATTATGTGTGAATAACTTTCACACACACATTTCCCAAAGCTCAACACACCATTTTATGGAGTAAACAATCACAGCAATAGCCTAATGCCATTTCCTTGTTTTGGGAATACATTGGGGCCCATTCCACTGAGCATGCTCTTCTACTCATTGTATAAATAATAATAATTGACTATTTTGACATATTTCCCAATGTTGAAGCCTTTTGCTTACATTTCATGGAGTAAACAATGGTAATAAGGCCAGACAGCTGAACAGGGCCTCTGTTTCATGAGGATACTGTAGCCCATCTTTCAGGACGTCCCGTTTCTTGCAGGTAAAACCTCGGTTAAGACAAGGTTTGCTCTCATTTATTGAATTAAATCACATATAACTACAATTTCATGGCATAAACAATATCAATAACCTCAGTTAAGTTGATTTTTTTTTAAGTTTTGGCACCCATTGAGCATGCTCCTCAGTTCATGCTGTAAATCAGTACATATTTTTACATGTTTCCCAAATATGGTAAATTATATAATAATAATAATAATAATAATAATAATAATAATGTATCCTTCCTCCTAAGTTACTGTAGCCCACACCACTACACCACCACATTCCCGGGACAACATAACCCCCCCCTAACGCCACGCTGCTCCGGCTGACTCACCAGAGGGCCATCCGGTCCTTGGGGTAGTTGAGGCGGTCGATGGCTCCCAGCACATACGGCAGAGAGTGCTCCGAGTTGCGGCAAGCCAACGCCGCAAGCACCCGCGGAGCGAGAAGCGGGGACTCGGGGCTCCAGCGCTCCTCCGGGAAGTAGGCATGGCTCAGGCCGGCCAGGAGCAGCCAAGAGGCGGCCGGGAGCAACCAGGAGAGCCCGTGCATGGTAGTATGGAAAGCGTGTAGAGGAGAGCGCCCACACGGCCGGCCAGCCTCCACTTTCTCAGCGTAATCCTGCGGCGGAGGCTGGGGTTAAAGGGAAAGTGCTGCAGAGCTGAACAGCGGGGCACTCAGAGGGGGTCTCCGCAGGCTGGTGGGCTGGCCCTTTAAGAAGAGACAGCTGTACCCAGTTAGAATGTGCCAGAAAGATTGGGGGCGTGGCTACACGGCAGGGGGCGTGTGCATCACAGAGTGGTGTGAAACAGTATCGGGGGGCTTGGTGAAAGGGGCGTGGCTAATGCAGGATTGCATGAAACAGTGTTGGGGGCTTGGTGAAGGGGGCGTGACCAATGCAGAATTGTGTGAAACAGTGTTGGGGGGCTTGGTGAAAGGGGCGTGGTCAACGCAGGATTGTGTGAAACAACATTGGGGGTGTGGCAAAGGGGCGTTTTAATGAAAAACAGGCCTGTTGAAAATCTAAATATTTGTAATTTAATAAGTGTTACATTTTGCTTTGAAGGGTGGAAACATTGTGCTTTACAGTCAGTTTACAATCCAAAAAGTTTAATTAAAATTTATTTAATTTAAATAATGTTAATTAAATAAAGTTTCATATAACATTGATTAATATTTATCTATGGAAAATGTGTGAAACTTAATATACTGGAGTTTAACTGCAGGGGCATTTCATCATGAATCACTGCGCCCCCTGGTGGACAACCTGGGAATCACCATAAGAATTTCTCAGGCTAAATCTGAATGTACATCAGTCAGCCATAACATTAAAACCATTGCCAACTGAAGTGAATAAACTGATATATGAATATTGATCTGGTTCCAGTGGCTCCATCTGTCCAGGGGGTGGCACTACATATTAGGCAGCGAGTGAACGGTCAGTTCTTGAAGGTGTAGAAGGTGAAAAATGGACACTTTGACAAGAACCAGACTGTGAGGTTATAGACAATGACTGGGTCAGAACATCTCCAGAACATCAGCAGGCAGGTCTTGTGGGGTGGTCCTGGTATGCAGTGGTCAGGACCTACCAAAAGTGCTGCAAGGAAGGACAACCGGTGAACCAGCGACAGGGTCATGGGTGCCCAAAGGTCATTGATGAAGGCTCATGGAGGCCCCGCCCACCTCCTGACCTACAGGATTCAAAGGATCTGCTGCTAATGTTTGTATATACAGTGTTGTGAAAAAGTTTTGGCATCCCTAGGAAAATGACACGTGGGCATTTTTGTCTTGAGTGCAGTCGGTGACCCCTGGTGGACGGAATTGGAATTGCCAGTAAAAGGAAGTATAATGGACTATACTGGATTCTTAACTATCAATGGCAGTCAATGTTTGTCTTTGATACAGAATAAACAAGAACTGCCAGATTCACATTGTCAAAATAAGTAAAATGGAGATACGTGGTCTCTTTTGATTGTCTGGTCTTTCTTTTTTTTGTCTGACTTGGATGTGTATCAGGGCAGGCCAGTGTCTGAACCTGATCAAAGGTCAATTAGTGCTGCTAATCCTTCTACGACCTACCAAGAAGATGGAGGAGAAGGAGCCAGACAAGACCAGGAGCTCTCAGAATCTGACCATCACTCTGTCTGTTTATACACCATATGGACAAAAGTATTGGGACACCTGTTCATTCTCTAATTCTTCTGAAATCAAAGATAATTTAAAAAAAGTTAAGCTTGCTTGTGTTGGAGTAACTGTCTCTGCTGTCCAGAGAAGAAGGCTTTCATTGTTTTGAGGATTTAATTGTATTCAGCAACAGGATCGCACCCCACCTCATCCTCAACTCCCCAACTCATCCCAAAAGTATTGGATGGAGCTCCATCTGGCCCATTCTAGAACAGTGGGTACATTTCTGGTATGGAAATAAAGTCAGCCAACTCTGTAACTGTTCAACTATTTTAACCATTTAAACCATTTAAGCCAGTGACTGAGTCAAAACATTGTCAGAATTTAACAGATTATATTGTTTATTATTATTTATTAAAAACTGAACAGGAGATTTTTTCAAAATTACAATAACACATCCAACCAATTATGAAGATATTGCTGAAGTTTGACATATCTCACTGCCTTTCATGTGTTTCCCACAAGAGGAAGTGACATCACTGGGTGCAGTTTTAAATGAGAAATTTAATAATGGTCAAATAATAGAAGTTGACCAGAAAATACTGGGACAGACATCAAACATATTGTTTTAATGACTGAAATGACATATTCTACAGAAAATAGATATTCTATACAACTGACTCTGACTATGACCTGTTCATAGAGTAAACATAAATCACACAAAAATAGACTAATTTAATTATGATACTATGATTATATTTTTAATACATTAGTCTGAATCAGGAGGTGAGGGTGGTCAATAATGTGTGGGCTGGGAGTTTTTTAGCTAGTATTTGTCATGTGTATAAAATTATAACTATTGTGTCAGAATGATGTAATATTGCAATTCACAGATAGAGCACACTACTGTAATCCAAACATGCAATAGAGTACAGAGTACACAGTGAAACGAAACAATGTTCCTCCAGGACCATGGTGCAACATAGACACAGTGCATACAAAATACAAGTGCAACACCGTACAAGTGCAGACAGACAACACAACACAATACAGACAGAGAATAATAAATAATTTAGGGGTAGTGTGCAAATTATGCAGTGTGCAATAAATATTGAGTCCAGTGAGGTAGTAAAGTTATTTGTGCAAAATGCATCCCATATTGTCTGGGTTCAGTCTCTGGAGTTGAGAAGTCTGATGGCTTGTGGGAAGAAGCTATTGCAGAGTCTGATCGTGTTGGACCGGATGCTGTGGTACCTTCTTCCTGATGGCAGGAGGCAGAATAGCTGCTTGCTGGTTGCTTTGCGGATGCAGTGGGCAGTGTAAATGTCCACCACCACCATACAGCAACAGTAATACATTATATTCAATATACTTACCGTTTTTATATTTTATATGAATTACTATATGTCTTATTTATGGTACCTAACTATACCATTTTTACAGCACTGATGCTGTACTGTCACTCCTGTTTCACACATGCACATATTTTTATATTTTTGCAGTTACTGTATTTATTGTCTCTGTAATTATGTCTTTTCCCAGCTATTCTGCACCGGATACTTACAGCCTAACAGTGTTGGGTTGTACTGTACAGCCTTGTATTAGTATAAAGACAATAAGCTTGAATTAAATGTAATTTAATCGAATACCAATACTATTGCAATGTTATAATTATATACTACAGTTCATAAAAGCTGATTTATGGTAAATATGGTCATATGGTCAGCTCCTGCTGACTGATTCTAATACAAACAGTGAATCTGACGGGTTTTTATACTGTATCAGAATTTCATGATGAACGGACCAATAGAAATGCTCCAAATAAATGACTTGAAATTCAATCTTTTTATGTTGACTTCCATTTAAAGTTAGGAAGGGTATTTCCTTCTGCTGTAAAGCTGCTGTTCTGGAGATATGAGGTATTAAAATGCCATAAATGATGTGATTAGAGTTTATATCCAGTAGAGGATTCACACACAGTTATTTAGACTTAGAACCCTCAACAACACATCGCTTTGTTTTGGGTGTACCCAAACTTTTGCACTTGACATCTGTTTAACTCCGGTTCCTTCTCCACCCCTTAATCTCAGATTGCATCCATTCCTCTGACTTTTACACCAATTGCATTTCCTTCCTCCAGAGAGGGAGGAGCTCCACTAGGTTTCGCTTTCCTGGAACGTCTGCAGCCCAGAAAACTTTCTGAAGTCGTTCTTCCACTCTCACAACTTCACCCTCTCTCTCCTGACTACTGCCTTCCTTCTGTCTTCAGCCCTCCTCGCCTTCTCCATGGCCTCCTCGCTGGAGGATGACCTCTCCTGCCCGGTGTGCTGCGAGCTGTATCAGGATCCTCAGCTGCTTCTCTGCGGACACAGTTTCTGCCGCCTCTGTTTGGACAAACCCTGGGCCACCGGCCCTGCAAGAACCTGTCCCGTCTGTCGCCGGGCATCTCCTCAGAAACCGGTGGCCAACCTGGTTCTGAGGAACACCTGTGAGACCTACCTGAGGGAGAAGGAGAGGGAGAAAGAGTGCGATGGAGAAGTCAGATGTTCTCAACACGGAGAGAAGATGAGCCTTTTCTGCAAGACGGATGAGAAGGTGATCTGCTCAGAGTGCAGAAGATCCTCTCACAGCTCCCACAGAGTGCAGCCTCTGATACACGCTGTACACCAACGCAAGGTGGGTGAGGGAACCTATCCTGGCCCTAACACTGCCATGTCAGTAAGAGCTCAGTCTGTTCACAGAAAATCAGCAAGTCCTCTTCTCTTTCCAGAGGCAAGTCAAGGCAGCACTACGGCCTGCTGAGAAGGCTCTGGAGTCTCTGCGCCACGACTCGTCCAGACACTCCAAACTGAAAGGAAAAATCCAAGTAATGCTTTTCTACTCTTACACACTTCTACACTGTTCACACACACCTCTGCTTCTGTTCTTTTAATTAGTAATAGTGCAGCTGTAGTAGTAGCTGTAATTCAATTTAACATGTGCAATAATTTCCCATATTTATTATCACAGTTATCTATTTTCATATTGTTTACATATATAAAGTAAATTTTTCAAAATGTTCTCAATTTTTTTTATTTTTGTCCTAACTTAATTTTATTTTATAGAGTTTTTATTTAGAGTGTTTATTTATAGAGTGTTTATTTTATAAATTGTTTTGTTTAATAACTGAAATTACATATTTTACAGAAAATAGATATTCTATACAACTGACTAAAATAGACTAATTTAATTATGATATAATACTTATATTTTTAATACATTAGTCTGAATCAGGAGGTGAGGGTGGTCAATAATGTGTCTTTTAGCTAGTATTTTTCATGTGTATAAATTATAAATATTGTCAGAATGATGTAATATTGCAATTCACAGATACAGCACACTACTGTATTCCAAACGTACAGCAAAAGTAAAACATTATATAAAATATACCTACAGTTTATTTATATGTACATTTTTCAAAATGTTCTCAATTATTTATTTATAGAGTGTTTATTTTATAAATTGTTTATTTTAGGGTTTATTTATAGTGTTTATTTTATAAAGTGTTTATTTTAGGATTTATTTATAGTGTTTATTTTATAAAGTGTTTCTTTATAAAGTGTTTATTTAGAGAGTGTTTGTTTATAGAGTTTTTACTTTATAGACTGTTAATTTTATAGAGAGTTAATTTTTAGGGGTTATTTATAGTTTTTATTTTATTCTTACACAAATGGTTGCAATTGTAACAACTGCAATTTCTCTCCTGGGATCAATACAGTATTTCTGATTCTGATAATCTTATTATTATACAAAAAGACCAGAGGCCCTGAAGTGGTTTGATTAACCCTTTAAGATCTACAGTCAGACACTTCTGTGAGACACTTGTCCACACCAGTCCATTATGCATCCGGTAGATGCATAACCATATTGAGCATCAGCTAATATGATTTACCACACAGCAGCCAGTTCTACACACGACAGTGAGGAACCAGTCCGAAACATGTGGACAGATGTAGATATAGCAAGCTTTATTGAAGACTATCAAAAAAGCTTTAAAAATCCAAGGTCATCCAGGGTCTTCGGGCTCTACAACAGAGACGAGAGAGAGGAACACAGCCTCTGCTAGACAGATTAGGAATGAAGGTGGTCCGATGGTCAATATCACAACAATTCAAGCTACACCCTTAGAGCTAAGGTCTACCATGGAGTAGTAGAGTACTACAGTAGATAAACTGGACCCAGTCTGGACCCAGTCATCCCATAATGGGATCCAGGTGAGGTCACTTCCCGATCAGCTTCTCGTG